>NC_079194.1:76844069-77091569 GCF_029499605.1 Hyla sarda | reverse complement strand
ACCAGTTGATTAAAAAAAAAAAAAAAAAAAAAAAAAAAAAAAAGGTTTTCCACTGGAGTACCCCTTTAACCCCTTAACGACCAAGGACCTCCGGGGACGTCCTGGCACCCTGGGCTTTAATGACCAAGGATGTCCCCAGACGTCCTGGCGTTTTCCAGTCCCTGCCACGCGCCGGGCAGAGATCGGAAGCGGATGCCTGCTGAAATGCTTCAGCAGGCATCCAGGGCAAACGCCGAGGGGGGCCACGTCGGCCCCCCATGTCGGCGATCGTCGCAAATCATGAGGGATCGTCGCAAATCGTGAGGCGTTACCGGGCTGATCGGGTCTCTGGGACCCGACCGCCCGGTAATTTTGCATGATCCTGGTTGTCACAGACAGCCAGGACCATGCTGAAGTATAGGAGTGAGCCTGCCACCTCCTCCTATTCCCTGCGATTCGTCGGTTAGAACTAACCGACCAACTGCAGGGGGGGGGGCGGTTACTTCCTCCCGCCCTGCCCGGCCCCTGGAAGTCCGGAGAGAATGGGAGGAAGACCGGAGGACGCGGCAGGGGACGGGGGAGTGCTGGGGACCGGCCCTGATACTTACCTCGTCCCTGAAGACCCGGATCCCGGCGGCGGAGACGGCGGCGGTGGCGACAGGTGAGTGGATCTCACTGGGCATGCTGGGAGTTGCAGTTTTGCAACATCTGGAGGTCCACAGTTCTACTGTGCCCTTCCAGATGTTGTAAAACTACACATCCTCAGCATGCCCTTACTGTCCAGGCATGCTGGGAGTTGTAGTTCTGTAACATCTGGCCCTTCAGATGTTGCAGAACTACAACTCCCAGCATGCCTGGACAGTTTTGGCATACTGGCAGTTGTAGTTTTGCAACATCTGGAAGGGCACAGATTGGGAACCACTGTATTAGTGGTCTGCAAACTGTAGTCCTCCAGATGTTGCAAAACTACAACTCCAAGCATGCTGGGAGTTGTAGTTCGGCAACATCTGGCTCTAAAGATGTTGCCGAACTACTACTTCCAGCATGCTTGAGAATGCTTGGAGTTGTAGTTTTGCAACATCTGGAGGGCTACAGCTTGGACACCACTACACAGTGGTCCCCAAACTGTTCTCCTCCAGCTGTTGCGTAACTACTACTCCCAATATGCCCTTCGGCTGTCTGGGCATGCTGGGAGTTGCTGTTTTGCAACAACTGGAGGCACACTGGTGGGGAAACATTGTCTGTTTCCTAACTCAGTGTTTCCCAACCTGTGTGCCTCCAGCTGTTGCAAAACTATAACTACCAGCAAGCACTGATAGACCGTGCATGCTGGGAGTTGTAGTTTTGTGACAGCTGGAGGTCCCCCCAGGGGTGTGGAAATAAAAAAAAAAACTACTTGTCCAAGGGACCAAAGCAGAACACAATCTACTTGTCCCTCAAGAAAATCCACTTGTCCTGATAGATAAAATAATTTCCACCAAAATACTCTGATCCCCCCCACTAGACCACCAGGGATGGATATAAGATCCTTTAGACGCTGCTGTCAACTTAGGAGATCGCAGCATGCCAGGCTATTAGCGGCCGGAGAGCTGTAGCTCCTCTTACACCCCAGACAAGCCCAGATAAGTCTAGATTTAACTTTTTGATCACCAAAAAAAATTTCTCATATGAAGTGACCAAAAATGAACAATTCTGGACTATTCTTTTACATTTACACCCTTCCCCGTACAGTTTAATTACAGCGATACCACTTATGTTTATTTTTGTACATTATTTATATTTAAAGAAATTTGGAAACTTATTAGGAAAGGGGCTTATTCACATATATTCGCACTTTTTACAATATTTTAATCACTATTTTTCAGTCTCAATAGTAACTTATGTTACTGGGGGGGGGGGGGGGGGTTCTGCTTCTCCAGTTTATATGCTGCATTTTGTGTCAGAAATTGCTGGAAGTTGCATTTAGTTAGTAGATAACTACAACACCCAGCATGCCCTGATACAGTCTATGGTTCTGTGGGTGTTGCAGCATGTTGCACTGTATAGTAGTACAGTTAAGGTTATTGTGTAACATGCTGGGAGTTGTAGTTTTGGTTCGTGTCAGCTGCAGAGCCATAGGATGTGTCAGGGAATACTGGGAATTACAGTTAGTAACTAAAACTCCCAGCATGCCCTGATACAGCCTATAGCTCTGCAGCTGACCCGAACCAAAACTACAACTCCCAGCATGTTACACTTTATAGTTCTACAGTTTAGGGAGTTGTAGTTTTGGTTCGGGTGTGTTTGTGTGCATCCGTGGGGCTCTTGGTTGGTTGGCGGGTGAGTATTAAGGGGATGGGATTATGGGGGTGCCAATTTAGTGTGTGTGACCAGAAGACACTAAAAATAAATAAAATTAGATAGCACAACTGGCAACGGCAGTGCCCCCTCCCCCCACATCATACATTACATACACACATCACAGATACACCATACACACATCATACATACACTCACACTATACATATACACACACACATCATACATACACCGCTGCCCACCCCACATCATACATTACATACATACACACATCACACTTAGACAGACATCATACATTACATACACATCACACAGACAGACATCATACACAGATCATACATTACATACACATCACACATAGACATCATACACACATTATACATTACATACACATCACACAGACAGACATCATACACAGATCATACATTACATACACATCACACATAGACATCATACACACATTATACATTACATACACATCACACACAGACATCATACACACATTATACATTACACACACATCACACACAGACATCATACACACATTATACATTACATACACATCACACACAGACATCATACACACATTATACATTACATACACATCACACATAGACATCATACACACATTATACATTACATACACATCACACACAGACATCATACACAGTATACATTACATACACATCACACACAGACATCATACACACATTATACATTACATACACATCACACAGACAGACATCATACACAGATCATACATTACATACACATCACACATAGACATCATACACACATCATACATTACATACACATCACACATAGACATCATACACACATCATACATTACATACACATCACACATAGACATCATACACAGATCATACATTACATACACATCACACATAGACATCATACACACATTATACATTACATATACATCACACATAGACATCATACACACATTATACATTACATACACATCACACATAGACATCATACACACATTATACATTACATACACATCACACACAGACATCATACACACATTATACATTACATACACATCACACATAGACATCATACACACATTATACATTACATACACATCACACACAGACATCATACACAGTATACATTACATACACATCACACACAGACATCATACACACATTATACATTACATACACATCACACACAGACATCATACACACATTATACATTACACACACATCACACACAGACATCATACACACATTATACATTACATACACATCACACACAGACATCATACACACATTATACATTACATACACATCACACATAGACATCATACACACATTATACATTACATACACATCACACACAGACATCATACACAGTATACATTACATACACATCACACACAGACATCATACACACATTATACATTACATACACATCACACAGACAGACATCATACACAGATCATACATTACATACACATCACACATAGACATCATACACACATCATACATTACATACACATCACACATAGACATCATACACACATCATACATTACATACACATCACACATAGACATCATACACAGATCATACATTACATACACATCACACATAGACATCATACACACATTATACATTACATATACATCACACATAGACATCATACACACATTATACATTACATACACATCACACATAGACATCATACACACATTATACATTACATACACATCACACACAGACATCATACACACATTATACATTACATACACATCACACATAGACATCATACACACATTATACATTACATACACATCACACACAGACATCATACACAGTATACATTACATACACATCACACACAGACATCATACACACATTATACATTACATACACATCACACACAGACATCATACACACATTATACATTACACACACATCACACACAGACATCATACACACATTATACATTACATACACATCACACACAGACATCATACACACATTATACATTACATACACATCACACATAGACATCATACACACATTATACATTACATACACATCACACACAGACATCATACACAGTATACATTACATACACATCACACACAGACATCATACACACATTATACATTACATACACATCACACAGACAGACATCATACACAGATCATACATTACATACACATCACACATAGACATCATACACACATCATACATTACATACACATCACACATAGACATCATACACACATCATACATTACATACACATCACACATAGACATCATACACACATCATACATTACATACACATCACACATAGACATCATACACACATTATACATTACACACACATCACACACAGACATCATACACACATTATACATTACATACACATCACACACAGACATCATACACAGTATACATTACATACACATCACACATCATACACACATTATACATTACATACACATCACACAGACATCATACACACATTATACATTACACACACATCACACATAGACATCATACACACATTATACATTACATACACATCACATACAGACATCATACACACATTATACATTACATACACATCACACACACATTATACATTATACATTACATACACATCACACACACATTATACATTACATACACATCACACACAGACATCATACACACATTATACATTACATACACATCACACAGACATCATACACACATTATACATTACATACACATCACACACAGACATCATATACACATCATACATTACATACACATCACACACAGACATCATATACACATCATACATTACACACACATCACACACAGACATCATACACACATTATACATTACATACACATCACACACAGACATCATACACACATCATACATTACATACATATACACATCACACTTAGACAGACATCATACATTACATACACATCACACAGACAGACATCATACACAGATCATACATTACATACACATCACACAGACATCATACACACATTATACATTACATACACATCACACATAGACATCATACACACATCATACATTACATACACATCACACATAGACATCATACACACATCATACATTACATACACATCACACAGACAGACATCATACACACATTATACATTACATACACATCACACACAGACATTATACACACATTATACATTACATACACATCACACACAGACATTATACACACATTATACATCATATACACATCACACAGACAGACATCATACACACATCATACATTACATACACATCACACACATACATTATATACACAGTATACATTACATACACATCATACATAGACATCAGACACACATTATACATCATATACATCATATACACATCACACATACACTCACACCATACATATACAACCACCCTTCCTGTCGCCTGCATTCTCGGTCTCCTCACCTGAGCCGCCATGAGTGGACATCAGAGCTGTAGTCCCGGTCGGTGTGAGGTTACATGGGTTTGAAAATCTCCCCTAACACCGGAAGTTCTCTCCTCTCTCCCCTCCCCCGCTCTGTTTTCCCCGTGCAAACATGCAACCTCCCCGTGGTGGATTAGGTCCTGTGGAGACAGGGGAGGGGGAGGAGCTGAGTGCCGAGCTGTGGACATCCTCTCTCTCCCCCTGTCTTGTGTTATGTGTAGCTGCGTCCTCCATCCTCCGGGAGGATTAGATAAGGGGGCGGGGCTCAATTATGTAAGGTGAACGTGGGACCTCGGGCTCTGCGGTCAGCTGGTGGCCCCCGCTGCGCCCTCTGCACCTCCATACACTCTGAGCGCCGGTGTGAGGTGGAGACTTCCATCCGCTCCTGCGCCTCACACCGGAAGTAAAGAAAAATAAGGGGGAAGTCTGTCTGTCCCTGCTCGCCCGATACAGGGCTAAATCTATAAACAATTCACCTGCCCGGTGCCCAAAACTACTTGTCCTGGGCGTCGGGTGATAGAATTTCCACATCCCTACAGGGTACATTCACAAGGGCAGGGGGCTTACAGTGAGTATCAGGCTTACAGTGAGTATCAGTGCGATGCAGCAAATTTTGCGATGCAGCTCAAACTCGCAGCGGGAAACTCGCTGTAATCCCCCGCCCTTGTGACTGTACCCTAAAAACACTACACTACACTACACTAACACAAAATAAAATAAAAAGTAAAAAACACTACATATACACATACCCCTACACAGCCCCCCTCCCCAATAAAAATGAAAAACGTCTGGTACACCACTATTTCCAAAATGGAGCCTCCAGCTGTTACAAAACAACAACTCCCAGTATTGCCGGACAGCCATTGACTGTCCAAGCATGCTGGGAGTTTTGCAACAGCTGGAGGCACCCTGTTTGGGAATCACTGGCGTAGAATACCCCTATGTCCACCCCTATGCAAGTCCCTAATTCAGGCCTCAAATGCGCATGGCACTCTCACTTCGGAGCCCTGTCCTATTTCAAGGCAACAGTTTTGGGTCACATATGGGGTATCGTCGTACTCGGGAGAAATTGCCTAACAAATTGCCTAACAAATAATTTTTTACACTAACATGCTGGTGTTGCCCTATACTTTTCATTTTGACAAGAGGTAAAAGGGATAAAAGCCCCCCAAAATTTGTAATGCAATTTCTCCCGAGTATGGAGATACCCCATATGTGGGCGCAAAGTGCTCTGGGGGCGCACAACAAGGCCCAGAAGGGAGAGTGCACCATGTACATTTGAGGTGATTTGCACAGGGGTGGCTGATTGTTACAGCGGTTTTGACAAACGCAAAAAAACCTGACATGTGACCCCATTTCGGAAACTACACCCTTCACGGAATGTAATGAGGGGTGCAGTGAGAATTTACACCCCACTGGTGTCTGACAGATCTTTGGAACAGTGGGCTGTGCAAATTAAAAATGTTGTATAGACCACTGTTCCAAAGATCTGACAGACACCAGTGGGGGGTAAATGCTCACTGTACCCCTTGTTACATTCCTTAAGGGGTCTAGTTTCCAAAATGGTATGCCATGGGGGGGTTATTTTGCTGTCCTGGCACCATAGGGGCTTCCTAAATGCGACATGCCCCCTGAGCAAAAATTGCTCTCCAAAAGCCAAATGTGACTCCTTCTCTTCTGAGCATTGTAGTTCTCCCGTAGTGCACTTCAGGTCAATTTATGGGGTACCTCCATACTCAGAAGAGATGGGGTTACAAATTTTGGGGGGTCTTTTCTGCTATTAATCCTTGCAAAAATGTGAAATTTGGGGGGAAACACACATTTTAGTGGAAAAAAAATATATTTTTTACATATGCAAAAGTCGTGAAACCCCTGTGGAGTATAAAGGCTCACTTAATTCCTTGTTACGTTCCTCATGGGGTCTAGTTTCCAAAAATGGTATGGCATGTGGGGGGTTTTGCTGTTCTGGCATCATAAATGCAACATGCCCCCCAAAAACCATTTCAGAAAAACGTACTCTCCAAAATCCCCTTGTCGCTCCTTCGCTTCTGAGCCCTCTACTGCGCCCGCCGAACAATTTACATAGACATATGAGGTATGTGCTTACTCGAGAGAAATTGGGCTACAAATATAAGTATACATTTTCTCCTTTTACCCCTTGTAAAAATTCAAAAATTGGGTCTACACGAACATGCGAGTGTAAAAAATTTAGATTGTGAATTTTCTCCTTCACTTTGCTGCTATTCCTGTGAAACACCTAAAGGGTTAGAAAAATGCAAAATTTTCAAATTTTTCATAACATTTTTGGGATTTTTCACCAAGAAAGGAAGCAAGTTACCACAAAATGTTACCACTATGTTAAAGTAGAATATGTCACGAAAAAACAATCTCGGAATCAGAATGATAACTAAAAGCATTCCAGAGTTATTAATGTTTAAAGTGACAGTGGTCAGCTGTGCAAAATGCTCTGGTCCTAAGGTGTAAAATGGCTGGGTCCTTAACCCCTTAAGGACTCAGGGTTTTTCAGTTTTTGCACTTTTGTTTTTTCCTCCTTACCTTTTAAAAATCATAACCCTTTCAATTTTCCACCTAAAAATCCATATTATGGCTTATTTTTTGCGTCGCCAATTCTACTTTGCAGTGACATTAGTCATTTTACCCAAAAATGCACGGCAAAACGGAAAAAAAATCATTGTGCGACAAAATTGAAGAAAGAAACGCCATTTTGTAACTTTTGGGGGCTTCCATTTCTACGCAGTGCATATTTCGGTAAAAATTACACCTTATTATTATTCTGTAGGTCCATACGGTTAAAATGATTCCCTACTTATATAGGTTTGATTTTGTCGTACTTCTGGAAAAAATCATAACTACATGCAGGAAAATTTATACGTTTAAAAATGTCATCTTCTGACCCCTATAACTTTTTTATTTTTTGCGCCGTGATCTGAAGTTTTTATCGGTATGATTTTTGTTTTGATCTGACTTTTTGATCACTTTTTATTCATTTTTTAATGGTATAAAAAGTGACCAAAAATGCCCTTTTTTTGGACTTTGGAATTTTTTTGCGCGTACGCCATTGACCGTGCGGTTTAATTAATGATATATTTTTATAGTTCGGACATTTACGCACGTGGTGATACCACATATGTTTATGTTTATTTTTTTTTACACTGTTTTATTTTTTTATGGGAAAAGGGGGGTGATTCAAACTTTTATTAGAGAAGGGGTTAAATGACCTTTATTAACACTTTTTTTTAAACTTTTTTTTGCAGTGTTATAGGTCCCATAGGGACCTATAACACTGCAGACACTGATCTCTTGCACAGATCATTGGCGTGTATTAACACGCCTGTGATCAGTGTTATCGGCGCTTGACTGCTCCTGCCTGGATCTCGGCACGGAGCAGTCATTTGCCGATCGGACACCGAGGAGGCAGGTAAGGGCCCTCCCGGTGTCCTGCAAGCTGTTCGGGACGCCGCAATTTCACCGCAGCGGTCCCGAACGGCCCGACTGAGCAGCCGGGTCACTTTCACTTTAGAAGCGGCGGTCAGCTTTGACCGCCGCTTCTAAAGGGTTAATACCACACATCGCCGCGATCGGCGATGTGTGGTATTAGCCGCGGGTCCCGGCCGTTGATGAGCGCCGGGACCGACGCGATATGATGCGGGATCGCGGCGTGATCCCGCTTCATATCGCGGGAGCCGGCGCAGGATGTAAATATACGTCCTGCATCGTTAAGGGGTTAAAGGGAATATATAATCTATATTTGTGTACTGATTAGAGGCAGATACTTAAACAGATTTTTTTTTTTTTAAATAAGTTTCAATTATTTTTTTTTTTTACAGCATTTATAGATATGTTGTACAGCAGGACCCATAGACATATGCAACAATATACAGTACATATCCTATTCAGATGAAATGGAGAGGTTACTTGACATTTTCTCCTTTCAGAGGTCCTTCTACTGGGAGGGTGACAGTGATCTCTGCTGTGAATGGTGGTGTATCCAGTGTTATTTGTATACTGGTGTCACCTTGCACTTTGCATCTGAGAAGAAAGGCATTACTGGGAAATGATCTGTACAGAACAGAAAGTCTCAGATTAGTTAAAGACCATGTGACTATTCAAGATTTTATGACTGTTATAAAAAAAAAAAATATATATATATATATATATATAGTAAAATGGAAAATTAGAGGGGGAAAAAACCCATCACCAAAAATGATTTTCAATTTCCCACCACAAAGAATACTTTTTGGGTTTCACTGTACATTTTCTGGTGAGATGAAAAATGTCATTACAAGAGATTACAATTAGTTGTGCAAAGTACAAACCCTAATGGGGCTGTGAATAGAAAAGAGTTATTGCTCTTAAAAGGCAAAAAGTAAATAACAAAAACTCAAAAATGTTAATTGTCTTAATGGCCAAAATTGGTCTGCGTCCTTAAGGGGTTTAATGTTCCTCTTTTAGCCCGGAGAAATAGATGTGCCTGAATACACTTACTACATGGCCTCAGAAGCTAGCTATCACAGAGACTGTCACTTTAATATTATCCCATCATTTATTAACAATAAATATATTAGGTAAAGACCTGAGGAAGACATCAATAACTTTGCTCTACCTCGCTCACAGGAATCGCTTCCTTAGCTCGACCCCCACACTATATTCTGGACCTGAGAAAGGTGGATGGGTGACTGAAAGAGTACTTGTCACCAAACTAAACTTTTAATATATTGTTCTTTGGGGGGGCGTGGCTAGCCATGTAAGAGAGAGGTCGCAGGACTGAGGAGCTCCGCTATATTGGCACCAATACTGGGTGATTACACAGGCTCACATGCGAACTCGGAGGTCAGGACGGCAGAGGAAGAAGTTGGGAACCTCTCAGCACACGGAGGTCCCCATATCTAACTTTTTCACACCGCTTCTAGCCCTGGAAGAAGAACGGAGCGGGATGGCCGGGCTTTCCAAAATGGCGCGGGCGACTCAGGAGAAGAGTGCGCCCGCCCCCTCACCACCGGAGACTGCACCCACCATGACCGGCACAGGCTCCGGACCGCAACGACACCACTTGCCGGCGCTGCTGAACCTCCCTGGGCAAAAGGGGACTGGCCGACCGTCTTTACCTGCCGCGAGTGAAGAGGCTGCCTCCCCCGACATCTCCCTGAGCGGCGTGCGCGAAGACCACGTGCGCGGCAGAGAACGCATGCGGGGGGACTCGGCAGAGCACGGAGGAACCCATCTGACAGCCGGCTCACAGCCCTTGCTCTCCCCCTCTGCCGCTATGGAGGGGTGGATTGAGCGGGCGCCCACTGGACTACCAGGTACTCTGGGGGAGGGGAGGAGGGACCAGGGGGGAGCACAACACTTGAAACCCTGGATGACAGATCTCTGCTGTCCCCCGCCACCATCTCTTGGGGGACCCCCCTCGCCATCCCAGAGTATACCCTCCATCTTCAGGGACTCCCCAGAGTCCCCTGGCCTACATCGCTCCTCCTCTGAGGGAGAACTAGCCATGGAGGGGACTGCTACAGAAAAGGCCGTGCCGCCAGCACCGGTACAGCACCAGCCCCTACCTGGGGGGTTGGGGAACCTGCCACTCTTTGAATCATCTCCCCCTCACGAATTGACACCGCTGGCACCTACAGGGGGAAGAACCACGGTCGCAGCTCAGGAGATCCCTCAGCCCTGCCAGCCCCTGGGACAGCGACTGATGACAGGTTATGGTGCTGCTGCTCCCATAGGGGAACATACTCCAGATCTACCCCCACCAGCCCAGGCGGTGGCCCTACTAAAAGGCCATCCAGAATTGCAGGCCCTACTTGCTCTTCTTCCAACAAAAGCTGACATGTCAGCAATGGCGCTTGACCTGAAATACGCTTGGCGCCAGGATCTCCAGCCGGTTAAGAATGACGTTTCTGCCCTGCAAACCAGAGTGTCTGACCTAGAGGACTTTCAATCATCTGTCTTAACCTCCATCCAGGATATGCAGTCGACTATACGCCAACACTCTGCCACTCATCATGCTCTTTCTGAACATCTCGATTACATCGAGAACAGGAACCGCCGAAATAATGTGCGACTGAGGGGTTTACCAGAAGCCACCAGGACCCCTGATCTCTTCTCCACTGTAGTGGGGATATTCAATATGATATTGGATAGACCGCCAGAAACTCACATTGAGATAGACAGAGTACACCGAGCATTAAGAGCTCCCAGCACTGATCCGACTCGCCCACGTGACGTTATCTGCAGGATTCATAAATATACCCTGAAGGAGCAGCTGATGCAGGAGGTGCGCCAGAAAGGGGATGTGGACTTTGATGGCGCAATGATACAACTGTTTCCGGATTTGTCTAGACGTACTCTGCGCCAGAGGGCTCATCTGAGACCCCTCCTCCGCTTACTACAAGAGAGGCGACTACCGTACCGCTGGGGCTTCCCTTTTGCTCTCCATGTGACTTCCGGGGATACCACAGCGAGTCTGAAAGTGCCTGAAGACCTCCCCCGATTCCTGGACTCACTGGGACTGCCATCTATATCCTTACCGGAATGGAAAGCGTTCCTGCAAGACCCCTATGCTCCTATACCACTACAAGGGACATCCCAGAGATCAGCCGCAAGACGACCACATCCAGATTGGCCATTGCCACAAAGACAGAGGAGACAGAGACAAAGACCGAACGGCCCCTCCCCAGAGGATTGAGAACTCTCTCTGACAACCTGACTTAGTTATAGGGTCCTTAATATCCTATGTTACACAGCAGGGTCCCTGTTATTCCTTCGTTCTTTCCTACCTCTTTGACTCTACTATACTCACCTGCTCTATCTCACTAACACCCCTGACCTCATCTTATTACCTGCCTTTCCCGGTAATCACTTACACATCTGATCCACTACGTGGATTAGTGCCTCACTGCTGCATAGCCGTTGGCGGTCGCTTAGCGTCCGTCTTAGTATCTCTTAGCCCACAGACTTTTCTTAAACGGTTTTACTCTTTCTCCTTACCTGTTACTCATCATCACAACCCCCCTACTAGGGCGGTGTACGCAGAGTACACCTTGTACGCAGTGGTATCTACCTGCAAATA
The DNA here is from genome assembly GCF_029499605.1 of Hyla sarda. Lineage (NCBI taxonomy): Eukaryota > Metazoa > Chordata > Amphibia > Anura > Hylidae > Hyla > Hyla sarda. Next base: position 77,078,719 of record NC_079194.1, on the reverse strand, counting down.
GTTTTCCCCTGCACAACTTGTTGCTTTTTTCTTTACATAACTCCTGTTATTGTTAATTATTGTTTATTTCTCTGTTTTTATTTTAGCTGGAGACTTCTCTGGTTTAACGCTACCCAGACGCATCCGACCGCCGCCTCCGTTCTCTGTCAGCGAAATCGTGAGTATGGCAACCCTCAAAGTGGCCACATTAAATGTTCAGGGCTTTAACATTCCCGAGAAAAGAGCTAAAACATTATACCACATGCATAAACTGAAGGTCCAGGTTCTCTGTCTGCAGGAGACTCATTTCAAAACACACCATTTCCCGACTGAGCTTAGCCGTTACTATCCCACCTGGGTCCACAGCCCTAACCCTGATGCTAGAACGAAGGGGGTATCGATCGGCTTCCACCGTTCGGTACCTTTTACAGTGATTGAGACCAGGACTGACCCTGAGGCTAGATACCTGTTTGTGCGGGGAAGGGTCCTGGACCAGGTGGTGACGGTGGCGACTGTCTACTCACCAAATTCTGCACAAGTCACATTCCTGACACGGGTCTTAGAAGACTTGTCCTCATTTACACAGGGTATGTTGCTGCTTAGCGGCGACTTCAACGTGCCCTTGCAGCCTCTGCTGGATGTGTCCACGCGTCGCTCGACTGTTTCATACCGTCAGCTGAGCAAATTGAGACAACTTCTCCATTCGATGCAGTTATGCGACGTATGGCGCCTCCAGCATCCGGATGTTAGGGACTACACCCACTACTCGAGTCCACATGGGACATACAGTAGACTTGACTATGTGTTCCTACCACACTATTATCTGCCACGTCTTTCCTCCACACAGATCGGGAACCTATACCTCTCAGACCACGCTCCGGTCTTTTGCACGCTTCACATACCTTCCCTTAACACTCCCAATTATAGATGGCGTCTTAACGAGACCCTGCTATTGGACACGGTTTGCTTGACTGACCTTAAAACCACTGTAGTGAATTTCTTAGATGATCATGGTTCTGACCAGACTCCCCTAACGGTGCAATGGGAGGCGCTAAAGTGCGTGTTGAGGGGGGTGCTGATTAAACACGGATCACAACTTAAACGCGAAAAAGCGGGGAGACTGAGGGGCCTCTATGAGACTCTGTCTAGACTTGAGACCCTACATAAACAAACATTACAGGAATCCACTCTCAGAGATTTGACCACAACGCGACATGAAATTTGTAGGATCCTTAACGATTCCTACAAACGTTACCGACAACAATGCTCGAAATCTTTTTACGAGTGGGGCAATAAACCAGGGAGATTACTTGCGAGGGCCCTTAGAGAAAAACGAGCTGCACTATATATCCCCTCCATCAATGCTGAGGGTGGGGGACGAAGCTTCCTCACGAAGGATATACTAAAGGCCTTTGAACAATATTACTCTAAACTTTATAATATACCTCCTACCCAAGCCCATCCCCCACCCCCATGCTCAGACATGACACTGCAGGAATATATTACCAGGACCGCTCTCCCCAGACTCTCAGATGACACCATCACCGCTCTTGAGGTACCTTTCACGGAGGAGGAAATAGCGGCAGTTATAGGGAACATGCCCGCTGGGAAGAGCCCCGGGCCGGACGGGTACACCAATAAATTTTACAAGACTCTTAAAGCAGACTTGGTCCCGTTTTTATGCAGATCCTTTAACAGCGTGACACCAGATAGTGGCTTCCCGACTGAATCCCTTAACGCACATATTACAGTAATCCCCAAGGAAGGGCGTGACCCAAATGTGTGTGCTAGTTACAGGCCGATCTCGCTCCTGAATACAGATACCAAAATGTTTGCTAAATTGATCGCAGATAGATTGACAGCAGTCCTTGGGCCTCTGGTTCACCCAGATCAATCAGGTTTCATACGCTCCCGTGAGGCACGAGATAATACGGTGAGAGCATTCTCTATTGTACATAGAGCGTTGTCTCAACGTCAACCGCTGATGCTTCTCTCTCTTGATGCCGAGAAGGCATTTGATCAGGTGAGCTGGAGGTTCATGGAAGCCTCCTTGGGACAGATAGGTTTGGGCCCACTGATGCGGGGACGCGTTAGAGCCCTATACAAAGACCCCCATGCTCAGATAAGGATTAATGGATCTCTTTCCACTCCAATACCCATCAGAAATGGCACGAGACAGGGGTGCCCCCTCTCCCCCTTGCTATATGTCTTATGCATGGAGCACCTTCTCAATGCTCTGAGACAAGACCCAGAAATTACCGGATTTCCGGTGGGGGGAGGCGACCACCTCTGCTCGGCCTTCGCAGACGACCTGTTGCTCTATATTACCTCACCTGCCACCTCCCTCCCAGCGCTCACGCGCGCCTTAGACTTGTACTCCTATTTCAGCAACCACCAAGTGAATATGACCAAAAGTGTGGCAATGAACATTACCCTATCGCCATATGAGATGTCAGCAGCACGCACCACGAATCATTTTCATTGGGTTTCTCAATCCATTAAATACCTAGGAGTACAGGTCCCCGCTAACCCGAATGACACTTATACATTAAACTTCCAACCACTACTAGCGACTCTGGAGAGAGACTTGGAAAAATGGACGAAGGGTACCTTCTCCTGGTTGGGGAGGGCAAATGTGCTAAAAATGAATGTTTTGCCGAGATTGTTGTACCTTTTCCAGGCCATCCCTATTGCACTGCCCTTTTCCTTTTTCAAAAGACTTACCCGAGTAATACGGTCCTTCGTTTGGGCGGGACGACCGTCGAGGATTGCTAAACAAATTCTCATACGGAGGAAACAGGCAGGTGGCTTGGCTGTACCGGACTGTGAGGCCTACTATGTAGCAGCCTCGTTGACCAGGTACCTGGACTTCCTCCACGGTCGTTCCTCGAAACGATGGGTGGAGGTCGAAACCACAGGGACACATTTTCACATGGTATCTGTTCCCTGGCTGCCCCCACGCACTTCCCTACCTCAGGACACCCCGATAGTCACCCGGGAATTGACAGAGATGTTCAGACGCTACCTGCGACGCACTACACTGTTCACTCCAGATGGACCATTGACCCCAGTGCTGGGTAATCCTAGATTTCCCCCGGGACTGAGAAGTGCTTCCTTCTTGGGAGTCTCGGAACCGCCATCCCTGCCGCTGAAGGGTTTCTTAGAGGGCTCCCTGATCCGCCCCTACGAGGATATAGTACCGTTAAGTTCCCGCAACCCTGCAACTCTCCTACAGTACCTACAGCTCAAACATTTTGTGGACACGGAGGGTGGTCAGTTACGCCTAAATAGACCTCTACTCCCTTTTGAAAAACTGTGTGCTTCCTCCACCCAGATTCCTAGAGCAGTTTCGACCATTTATAACCTGATCTTGGAGGAAAAGGCCCAGAACTTGCCAAATTATACCAGGGTCTGGGAAGAGGAACTACATACTACTTTTGCCCCATCAGATTGGGTGACGGCATTCACTAGTTGCCACAAGATGTCAATCTCATGGAAGTCGCAGGAAACAAACTTTAAAATCCTCTCTAGGTGGTATAGGGTGCCAGTAGTTATACATAAGATGTACCCCAACGCCTCTGATCTATGCTGGAGATGTGGAACCGATAAGGGTACTATGATACATATTTGGTGGTCCTGCACACGAATTGCCAATTTCTGGGAGGTGGTGGTTTCTAGGATTAAAACCGTCACAGGGATTGAGTACCCGAATGACCCCAAGGTCCTGTTACTATCCATTCTTCCCTCGACCAGACGGACCCCCTCTAAGATCTTAGCGCATTTTCTTCTACTTGCCGCTCGCACTGTGATCCCGAGGAGATGGAAAGACTCACAACCCCCGACGGTGACTGACTGGTACACGGAGATCCTTTTTCTCTGTAGAATGGAGGAATTGATGGCCGATTCCAAGGGGAACAATGACAGGTTCGGGGTCATCTGGGGACCTTGGTCAGCATTTCTGGACACACCACTGTACAGAGAGGGTTGACACCAGTTTCCACGCCACATCTTTCCCATTCTCAATTGCACCTGCCACATGTTAGAATTGAGTTATGCCATAAGTTCCCTTGCATTTCCTGCGGTGACAAGAGGCGGCGGACCCGGTGGGAGCCACAACCAGAGAATTCCAGGTTAGTGGTCGCTATTTTTTCTACCTGTTAACCTTTTCCCAGTTTGAGTCTCTGACCCCTCCCCCCCCCACCTTCCAAGCATCCCAACAACCTTACCCACACTTGTCCACATCACCTCTCTTCTCCCTGCACACGCATTTCATACCCTTACCTTTCCCCCTCATCCCCCCCCCCTTCCGCTCTATTTTGGTTAGTTGATCTTAGTTGTTATCTTGGACTATACCTAAGCTACTACAATACTTCAGCATCTTTAATCAGTACAGAAGTCTATGAGAAAGGCTACAGACGCTGACCAGTATATTGTTATGTAGAATAGCTAATGACCTCACCTGACATGGACATATTCTGCTAATGCTTGTTTGATGGTGTAAGACCAAGATTGTCTGATTGTTGCCTTATTTGACTTTTCATAAATAAAGATTTGGTTTGAATATGAAAAAAAAATATATATTGTTCTTTATGTAATTATAAGACACTTTGCTATTTACTTGCTGTGGAAATTCTCAACCTTTATATGTTTTTAATGTGATGGAAAAAATGTCCACTAGGTGGCTCTGTTCTGTTCCCTGTGTAAGTCAAACAGTTAAACAGTTAGTTTGGTCTCTTCCTGGACTTAGCAGAAGTGTAAACTCAGGAAGAGGGTGTGGGGCATGGCGAGGCACATGTCTCACAGGTATCAGTCACGTTGTGCCTGCTGGGGGTGGGGAATGGACACTTTCTCCTGCCGGGAGCTCACACAATGTGAACAAGGGGGAAGGTATGATAGAGAGCATTTAAAGCTCAGAATTTTTTTTTTTTTTTTTAAGGGCAAGAGTAGTTGGGGAATATAATCTGAGTTAGTTTAAAAAATATGGTTTGATGGCAGGTACTCTTTAAACAATGCTACATCTATTCTGTCATGTTTGGGATGGAGTGGGGTTAAATGAAAGGTGGAGGCAAACTTACTTTAAATTAGCTTATGTGGCCTTATATGGCTTTAATATCCTCTCTTCTCTGACCATTCTGGATAGTATAACACACTGTCCAAAATGTAAGACCTTACCAACCTATACCATGGTGTCTTATTGGAAGGTGGCGACGAACTACATTCACACCCACACATCCCGCCGAGGTGCAGCTGCCAAGTCTCGCTGACCTATCCACGGTGGTCGCTCAGCAATCGCAGTAAATCGCCCAACAAGGACAGCAGCTGTCGCAGTTGACCTCCACGTTACAGCAACTTCTGCCACTGCTACAGCAGCAACCATCTCCTCCGCCAGCTCCTGCACCTCCTCCGCAGCGAGTGGCCGCTCCTAGCCTCCGCTTGTCCCTGGGGGACAAATATGGTGAATACCAGTGGCATCTTAGAACCGGTCCACCGACACAGTCCACGCCAATCCCTCGCTGACACAGAGGATCCACATCCAGCCAGCCGAATCGTAACAGGCTGTCTCTTAAAGCTGTAGATACAGCTGTGGGCGGGATAGGTAACATGTTGCAGAAGTGGGCAGTAATGGGAGCAGGATTAAAAAAAACAGTCCAGTGCAGGACTCTTATATGAACTGAGAAAATGAAACATGATTTTGCACATGTTCTTTTGAGTGCTATTTTACAGTGTTTTAAACTATTGCCTCTTTTTTTTTTTATATTTCAACCATCAATCCCTTTTTACATTCTGTCACAGTGCCTGAAGATTAGGATAGAGTAGGCACAGTGGGGCAAAAAAGTATTTGGTCAGCCACCAATTGTGCAAGTTCTCCCACTTAAAAAGATGAGGCCTATAATTTTCATCATAGGTATACCTCAACTATGATAGACATAATGAGAAAAAAAATCCATAAAATCACATTGTCTGATTTTTAAAGAATTTTAAAGAATTTATTTGCAGATTAAGTTGGAAAATAAGTATTTGGTCACCTACAACCAAGCAAGATATTAGTTGCCTGAGGACACGCAGGGACCGGTGGCAGAAAGGAGGCACAGGAAAGTGGATGCAGCGGCGGCGATGTCAGAGCCAGCAGTGAAGAGTGCTGTAAAATGATCTTCACTACTGCTTCTAGGAGTTTCAAAACTACAACTTCCAGCATGCCCAGACAGCCTTTGGCTGTCTGGGCATGCTGGGAGTTGTAGTTTTGCAACATCTGGAGGGCCACAGTTTAAAATCTGTGCCCTTCCAGATGTTGCAAAACTACAAATTCCAGCATGCCCAGACAGTCCAGGCATGCTGGAAGTTTTAGTTCTGTAACATCTGGCACTTCAGATGTTGAAGAAATACAACCCCCAGCATGCCTGGGCAGTCTCGACATGCAGGGAGGTATAGTTTTGCAACATCTGGAAGGACACAGTTTAGAGACCACTATACAGTGGTGTCCAAACTGTAGCCCTCCAGATGTTGCAAAACTTCAACTCCAAGCATACCGAGACTGTCCAGGCATGCTGAGAATGGTAGTTTGGCAACATGTGGCCCTTCAGATGTTGCCAAACTACAACTCCTAGAATGCCTGGGCAGTCTGGGCATGCTTAGAGTTGAAGTTTAGCAACATCTGGAGGGCTACAGTTTGGACACCACTACACAATGGTTTCCAAACTGTTCTCCACCAGTTGTTGCATAACTACAATGCCCAACATGCCCTTCAGCTGTCAGTGCATGCTGGGAGTTGTAGTTTTGCAACAACTGGAGGCACACTGGTTGGGAAACATTGTCTGTTTCCTAACTCAGTGTTTCCCAATCTGTGTGCCTCCAGCTGTTGCAAAACTATAACTCCCAGCATGCACTGACAGACCATGCATGCTGGGAGTTGTAGTTTTACAACAGCTGGAGGCACAAGGGTTGGAAAACACTGAGATAAGTAACAAAAACTCAGTGTTTTGCAACCAGTGTTCCTCCAGCTGTTGCATAACTACAACTCCCAGCAGGCCCTGGCAGCCAAAGGGCATGCTGGAAGTTGTAGTAGTAGCATGCCTCCAGCTGTTGCATAACTACAAGTCCCAGCATGCCCTTCGGCTGTCACTGCATGCTGGGAGTTGTAGTTTTTGCAATACCTGGAGGCACATTGGTTGCAAAACACTAAAAGTTTGTAACCTAACTCACTGTTTCGCAACCAGTGTGTCTACAGCTGTTGCAAACTACAACTCCCAGCTTGCATTGATAGACCGTACATGCTGGAAGTTGTAGATTTGCAACAGCTGGAGGCACACTGATTGCGAAACACTGAGTTAAATAACAAACTCTCAGTGTTTTGCAACCAGTGTGCCTCCAGCTGTTGCATAACTACAACTCCCAGCATGCATGGACAGCCAAAGGGCATGCTGGGAGTTGTAGTTTTGCAACAGCTGGAAGTTTGCCCCCCCCCCTCCTCCATGTGAATGTACAGGGTACATTCACATGGGCGGGGGTTTACAGTGAGTTTTTCACTGCAAGTTTGAGATGCAGAAAAATTTCCACTGCAGCCTAAACTCCCAGCGGGAAACTAACTGTAAACCCCTCGCCGTGTGAGTGTACCCTAAAAACACTATCCTACACAAAATAAAGGGTAAAACACTACATATACACATATCTCTACACAGTTTACCCCCCTCCCTCGCCCAATAAAAATGAAAAAGCGTCTCATACGGCAGGCAGTGTTTCCAAAACGGAGCCTCCAGCTGTTGCAAAACATTAACTCCCAGTATTGCCGGACAACCGTTGACTGTCCAGGCATGCTGGGAGTATTGCAACAGCTGGAGGCACTCTATTTGGGAAACACTGCCGTAGGGTAATTTTGGTATCGGAGGCATGTGTAATTCTTGCATCCGGGTCCATCCCATGCAAATGCCTAATGTAGGCCACATGGTGCTCTCTCACTTCGGAGCCCTGTCGTATTTCAAGGCAACAGTTTAGGGTCACATATGAGGTATCTCCGTACTCGGGAGAAATTGCCTAACAAATTTTGGTAGGCTTTTTTTCCTTTTACCCCTTATGAAAAGGTAAAGTTGGGGTCTACTCCAGCATGTTATTGTAAAAAACTAAAACATTTTCAACTAACATGCTGGTGTTGCCCCATACTTTTCATTTTCACAAGAGGTAAAAGAAAAAAAAACAAAAACTAAATTTGTAACGCATTTGTACGGAAATACCCCATATGTGGACATAAAATGCTCTGCGGGCGCACAACAAGGCTCAGGAGTGAGAGCACTATGTACATTTGAGGTGATTGGCACAGGGGTGGCTGATCGTTACAGCGGTTCTGACATGATCGCAAAAAAAACCCCACCAACATGTGATCCCATTTTGGAAACTTCACCCGTCATGGAACGTAACAAGGGGTATAGTGAGCCTTAACACCGCCCAGATGTTTGAAGAATTTTCTTTAAGTTGGACGTGAAAATGACATTTTTTTTATTTTTTCACTAAAATGCTGGTGTTATCCCAAATTTTTTATTATCACAAGGGGTAATAGGAATAGAGCCCCCCAAACTTTGTATCCCCATTTCTTCTGAGTATATACATACCCCATATCTGGATATAAAGTGCTCTGCAGGCGAACTACAATGCTCAGAAGAGAAAGAGCGCCATTGGGCTTTTGGAGAGAGAATGTGTCTGGAATTGAAGGCCATGTGCGCTTACAAAGCTCCCATGGTGCCAGAACAGTGGCCCCCACATGTGACCCCATTTTGGAAACTACACCCCTCACAGAATGTAATAAGGGGTGCAGTGAACATTTACACCCCACAGGTGTCGGACAGATTTTTGTTAACAGTGGTCTGGGAAAATGAAAAATTTAATTTTTCATTTGCACAGCCCACTTTCCAAAGATCTGTTTAACGTCAGTGGGGTGTAAATGCTCACTGCACCCCTTATTACATTCCGTGAGGGGTGTGGTTTCCAAAATGGGGTCACATGTGGGGGGTCCGCTGTTCTGGCACCATGGGGGGCTTTGTAAATGCACATGGTCCCCGACTTCCATTCAAAACAAATTCTCTCTCCAAAAGCTCAATGGCGCTCCTTATCTTCTGAGCATTGTAGTTCTTCCACAGAGCACTTTACATCCACATATTAGGTATTTATATACTCAGAAGAAATGGTGTTAAACATTTTGTGGGGCTCTTTCTCCCATTACCCCTTGTGAAAATAAAAAATTTGGGGTAACACCAGCATTTTAGTGAAAAAAAAATTTCATTTTCACGTCCAATTTTAATGAAAATTCTTCAAACACATGTGGGGTGTTAACCCCTTGTTACGTTCCTTGAAGGGTGTTGTTTCCAAAATAGTATGCCATGTGTTTTTTTTTTCTTTTCAAGCACCACAGGTGCTTCCTAAATGCGACATGCCCCCCAAAAACCAATTCAGCAAAATTTGACTCTACACATCTGACTCTAACGAAAAGTGGGGTGTTAAGGCTCACTGGACCCCTTGTTACATTCCTTTAGGGGTGTAGTTTCCAAAACGTTTTTTTTTTTTGCTGTTCTGCAAAGGGGCTTCCTAAATGTGACATGCCCCCCAAAAACCATTTCAGAAAAACTCAGTCTCCAAAATGACATTGTCGCTCCTTACCTTCTGAGCCCTCTAGTGCACCCACAGAGCACCTGACATACACATGAGGTATTTCCTTACTCGAGAGAAATTGGGTTATAAATTTTAGGGGAATTTCTCTCTTTTACCCCTTGTAAACATTAAAAGACTGGGTCTACAAGAACATGCGAGTGTAAAAAAAAATGAAGATTTTGAATTTTCTCCTTCACTTTGCGGGTCATAATGGGGTAATTTATGGGGTATATCTAATATTAAGGCCCTTCAAATCCACTTCAAATCTGAACTGGTTCCTGAAAAATTCAGATTTTCAAAATTTTGTGAAAAATTTTAAAATTGCTGCTGAACTTTTAAGCCCCCTAATCTCTTCCAAAAGTGAAAACATGTCAACTTTATGATGCAAACATAAAGTAGACATATGGTTACATGTGAATCAATATATAATTTATTTGGGATGTCCATTTTCCTAAGCAGAGCTTCAAAGTAAAAAAAATGCAAAATTTTCAAATTTTTCATCAAATTTTGGAATTTTTCCCCAAGAAATCATGCAAGTATCGACAAAAATGTCATGAATCAGATGAATCGGAATCAGATTGAAAAGTAAAAGCATCCCAGAGTTATTAATGCTTAACCCCTTAATGACAATGGACGTAAATGTACGTCATGGTGACGTGGTACTTAGCGCACCATGACGTACATTTACGCGCCGACATAATCGCAAGCACCGGGGCGGTGCTTGCGTCATGCCCGGCAGGTCCCGGCTGATATCAGCAGCCAGGGACCCGCCGGTAATGGCGGACATCCGCGATTGCGCGGATGTCCGCCAATAACCCCTCCGATGCCGTGATCAAGACAGATCACAGCATCTGCGGCATTGCGGTAGTTTGAATGGACGATCGGATCGCCCGCAGCGCTGCCGCGGGGACCTGATCATACACCATGGCGGCCGGAGGTCCCCTCACCTTGCTCCGGCCGTCTCCTGGGGTCTTCTGCTCTGGTCTGAGATCGAGCAGACCAGAGCAGAAGATCACGATAATACTGAGCAGTGCTGTGTCCTATACATAGCACTGCACAGTATTAGCAATCAACTGATTGCAATGAATAGTCCCCTATGGGGACATAAAAAGTGTAAAAAATTTTTTTTTTAAAATGTAAAATAAAAAGTAAAAAAATTTGAAAAATCCCCTCCCCCAATGAAAAGTAAAAAGTCAGTTTTTCCCCATTTTACCCCCAAAAAGCGTAAAAAAATAATTAATACACATATTTGGTATCACCGTGTGCGTAAAAGTATGAACTATTAAAATATATTTGTAATATAAATATGAAATATTTATAAGTACCAGTCCTCTAAAGTACTGCAGATGTAGGGTGGAAGTAAAGTGGAGAATGAATAGTAGAACAGATAGTATAGATGAATGTAAAGTTTCTATACTATCTGTTCTACTATTCATTCTCCACTTTACTTCCACCCTACATCTGCAGTACTTTAGAGGACTGGTACTTATAAATATTTCATATTTATATTACATATACTTTCTAGCTATAGGCCTTTTTGGGTGAAGGGAACACCGTTAACCTCAAGTACTATCTCTATCTTAGGTGAGCTACACATACTACACATTCTATTAAAATATATTGTTAATTATCCCGTACGGTGAGCGGCGTAAACGTGAAAAAATAAAAAAAAAGTCCAAAATTGCTGCTTTTTTGTCACATTTTATTAAAAAAAAATTATAAAAAATGAATTAAAAGTAAAACCTAAGGAAAAGTGGTACTGATAAAAACTACAGATCATGGCGCAAAAAATGAGCCCTCATATCACCCCATATACGGAAAAATGAGAAAGTTATAGGTGGTCAAAATAGGGCAATTTCAAACATACTAATTTTGTTAAAATGGTTTGAGATTTTTTTTAAGCGGTACAATTATAGAAAAGAATATAACATGGGTATCATTTTAATCATATTGACCCACAGAATAAAGAAAAGATTTCATTTTTACCGGAAAGTGTACAGCGTGAAAACAAAACCTTCCAAAATTTGCTAAATTGCGGTTTTCTTTTCAATTTTCCCACATAAATATTTGTTTGGTTGTGCCATACATTTTATGGTAAAATAAGTGATGTCCTTACAAAGTACAATTGGTGACACAAAAAACAAGCCCTCATATGGGTCTGTGGATGGAAATATAAGAGAGTTATGATTTTTTGAATGCTAGGAGGAAAAAACGAAAATGCAAAAATAAAATTGGTCTGGTCCTTAAGGCCAAAATGGGCTTGGTCCTTAAGGGGTTAAAGTGACAGTGGTCAGATGTGCAAAAAATGCTCGGGTCCTTACGGTGAAAATGTGCTGGGTCCTTAAGGGGTAAAAGGGGTACTCTGCTGTTAGACATCTTATCCCCTATCCAAAGGATAGGGGATAAGATGTCTGATTGCAGGGGGCCCGCTTCTGGGGACCGTCGCGATCCCCCCTGCAGCAGCCCGGTACCTCAGCAGACGAGCGGTGCTGGGGAAGGGGCATCATGATGTCATGCAAGTCTATGAGGGGGCGGGGCATGATGTCACGAGGGGGCGGGCTGTGACATCACGATGCCCCATTCCCTGCACCGCCCATCATCAGCCTCGGAGAAAACTTAGCTCCGGGCTGCTGAGGCTGATCCGGGCTGCTGCAGGAGGGATCGTGGGGGTCCCCAGCGCCCCCCCCCCCAGCGATCAGACATCTTATCCCCTATCCGTTACCTGTATTAATGGCACCTGTTTGAACTTGTTATCAGTAAAAAAGACACCTATCCACAACCTCAAACAGTCACACTCCAAACAGTAACACACTATGCTGCCAGGGACTCAAATCATGCAGTGTCAAACAAGTCCTCATGATTAAGCCAGTACATATCAGGGCCCGTCTGAAGTTTGCTAGAGAACATTTGGATGATCCAGAAGAGTATTGGGAGAATGTCATATGGTCAGATGAAACCAAAGTAGAACTTTTTGGTAAAAATGCAACTCGTCGTGTTTGGAGGAGAAAGAATGCTGAGTTGCATCCAAAGAACACCATACCTACTGTGAAGCATGGGGATGGAAAGATCATGCTTTGGGGCTGTTTTTCTGCTAAGGGACCAAAATGTAAAGGAAAGAATGAATGGGGCTATGTATTGTGAGATTTTGAGAAAAAAACTCCTTTCATCAGCTAGGACATTGAAGATGAAACGTGGCTTGGTCTTTCAGCATGACAATGATCCCAAACACACCGCCTGGGCAACAAAGCAGTGGCTATGTAAGAAGCATTTCAAGGTCCTGGAGAGCCTAGCCAGTCTCTAGATCTCAACCCCATAGAAAACCTTTGGAGGGAGTTGAAAGTCTGTGTTGCCTGGTGACCCCCAAAACATCACTTCTCTAGAGGAGATCTGCATGGAGGAATTGGCCAAAATACAAGCAACAGTGTGTGAAAACCTTGTGAAGACTTACAGAAAACGCTTGACCTCTGTCATTGCCAACAAAGGGTATATAACAAAGTATTGAGATGAACTTTTGTTGTTGACCAAATTATCATTTTCCACAATGTGCTAATAAATTCTTTAAAAATCAGACAATGGGATTTTATGGATTTTTTTTCTCATTATGTCTCTCATAGTTGAGGTAACCTATGATGAAAATTACAGGCCTCTCTCATCTTTTTAAGTGGGAGAACTTGCACAATTGGTGGCTGACTAAATACTTTTTTGACCCATTGTATGGGTCATTTTGATATAATGTTGTGTTATGCCACCACTAAAATCCTGTGTAACTGAATTTAATCACAGGTGACTCCAATGAAGGTGTAGTAACATCTTAGAGATGATTAAGGGAAATGGGAGACCCCCAAGCTAAATTTCAAGTGTTATAGTAAATAATCTAAATACTAATGCTCTTTGGAGAATTCGTTTTATTTTGTTTAATACATTTGCAAAAGTTTCTAAAATTCTATTTTCACATTCTTATGATGGGGTATTAACCTAATATCTTTCCAAATTATTAGTATGTACTGTATGTAGTGATGTGGGATGTCCAGTGTTTTCTACTTGTAACCTTGACAAAACAAGGTTGTACAAGTTACTACTTGTAACCAGTGTTTTCTATTGATTCAATGTAAGGATGCCCCCCCCCCACAGGGTGATCCTTGAGATGCAAGCTTATTATCAATTCAGGGAAATTGGAAACTTATAATTACCCTTTCACATTGTAATTTCAGATCCTCCCTTATTTCCATGAGAAAACAATAAATACATGTTGTCCATCAGTTATGCTATGCATACCCAAGAGAAGTAAAAAGTTTTCCATGACTTTTTCATTGATGGCCTACATCCCAGCACCCCACCCATGAGCTGTTTACCACAGACACAGTGCTCACATACATATTTAACAGAGCTGGAAACAGATATCTCTATATATTGTGTAGTAGTCACGTCGAGTTACCGAAGCTCAGCTTACATTAACTTTAAAGGAAGCTAAGCTGCAGTAACCCAGCAAGGCCATTCCACAACGTATGGAGCTGTCTGCTTAAAGCTTTGTTGACGGTATATATGGCGGCACAGTGGCTCCAGCAAACAGCTGATAAATGAGGTGCCAGAGGTTGGTATTTTCATTAGAGACATTTTTAGGTAGGGGTAGAAGGACAGGTCTGGCACACTCTCCGCATACCCTTGGCTAAAGGGTCACAGTTCTCTTCATAAGGGCACGGTCACACAGGGCACATCCACAGTGAATTTCACACTGCGGATGCGCCGGCAGCAGTCACAGAGGAAGTTCTACAGTGGGTAATCCACAACTTCGAGCGGACACAAAGAGCTACCCGGCCGCAGACGGAAGCTCGCTCTGCAGTCCCTCTGTGAATGCCGTCAGCCTATCCGCAGCATGAAATATGCTGCAAATGCGCCCTGTGTGAACCTGCCCTTACAGCAGGACACAGTTTTCACCATCCCAGCTCCCTTTCACTCCATCCCCGCTACCCTCTGTCTCTGGGATGGGGACAGTTTATCTGCACATCTCCCAGCCATTCACCCACACATCTACAAACTGCATATCCTGCACATCTCCTACTTGCCTGTGCCAAGCATGTACTATCTGCCCATGCCGCACCTCTACCATCCACCCACGCCCCACATCTACCATCCGCCCGCTAGCTGTTGCAAGATTACAACCCCCAGCATGTCTTCATTGTGCACTTCACAGTCTGTCTAAGTGGCGGAAAAATGTGCAGAGAAACTGTGTTCCCATCCCCGTGAGAGAGGGTAGTGGGGATGGAGGGAGAGGGAGCAGGGATGCTGAAATCTGTGTCCCACTGTAAAGAAGAAAACTGTGACCCTGTAGCTGAGGGTGTGTGGAGGGTGCATGCCTCAGCCAATCACGGCATGGGTCACATTCGGCTACAGGGACACTGTTTTCATGCTGCTCATGACGTAGATACAGGCCATGCAGATTCTTTACATGTCTTTTTTGCGTGTCTAGCTTCTGTATTTGGCTCATAAAACCCTTCGTTCTGCTGCTCACTCATTCTGATATCCACTGCTTAGGAGGGGGTATTTCTGGGGCAAGCACTGAGCCCGCCCTCACTCACCATGCATTCACTTTCTCTCTGAATCTGCTGTGCTGTGCTGGGTCTCTTCATCCAGTCACCCCAGGGTAATCTGTAACCCATTCTCTCTGTTTTCATGCTGAAGTCTGATAAGACAGGAGTGAGCACAGATGAGTGTTCACTTCCTGGATTTTGTCCCAGCCTTTGCTTCAGATAGGACAAAGATGCTGCTGCAGGGGGGCAGGATTATGTTCTAGATGTTATGGGGAGCTCTAGTGGTCTTTTCATAAAAGCCATGATTTCTGTAAAAAGGAGATAACATTTTTTATGAAGTATATTAGAAAGGTTAATGTTTTGCCAAGATGTACAACATACAAAAAGTTTTTGAATCTGACAGTGCCCATTTAAATTAGTATTCTAAACTCATAAAGTGATGGCATGTAATCACTTTATGATTGTGAAGGTTCCATCTCTGGGACCCTCACCAGTTCTGAGAATTAAGGGTGCACAGTGCTGGATCAGAGCTGTGGCTCCTTTGTGGTCTATCTCTGCACTGTGGTGCCACAGCCACCCACTGTGCAGTGAAGCTGCAACACGGTTCCTTCCAATTGAATTTGGCTAGCTGTGGTTTCCTGCACAGTAGGGGGGCTGAGAGTGCTGCTATACAGGGATAAACATTGAAGCGGCTGCAGTGTTGAAAAAGCACCGTGGCCCCTTCATTTGGGGATTGGTGGATATTTCAGAGGTTGGACCCCTACAGATCATAAAGTGATGGGATATCCTAGTGAAATGGGAATTCCCCTAAAAGACGTATGACTTTGACATTATTTTTGTTTCAACAGAACCTACCAGCTCACCTGACAGTTCTGCTCCAGTAAGGGTACAGTGGGGAAAAAAAGTATTTTAGTCAGCCACCAATTGTGCAAGTTCTCCTACTTAAAAAGATGAGAGGCCTGTAATTTTCATCATTCGTCAACTATGAGAGAAATAATGAGAAAAAAAATCCATAAAATCACATTGTTCGATTTTTGAAGAATTTATTAGCAAATTATGATGGAAAAAAAAGTATTTGGTCAATGACAAAAGTTCATCTCAGTGCTTTGTTATATACCCTTTGATGGCAATGACAGAGGTCAAACGTTTTCTGTAAGTCTTCACAAGGTTTTCACACACTGTTGCCGGTATTTTGGCCCATTCATCCATGCAGATCTCCTCTAGAGCAGTGATGTTTTGAGGCTGTTGCTGGGCAACATGGACTTTCAACTCCAGCCAAAGGTTTTCTATGGGGTTGAGATCTGGAGACTGGCTAGTCTCTCTAGGACCTTGAAATGCTTCTTAGGAAGCCACTCCTTCGTTGCCCGGGGTGTGTGTTTGGGATCATTGTCATGCTGAAACACCCAGCCACGTTTCATTTTCAATGCCCTTGCTGATGGAAGAAGGTTTTCAATCAAAATCTCACAATACATGGCCCCATTCTTTCTTTCCTTTACATGGATCAGTCGTCCTGTTCCCTTAGCAGAAAAGCAGCCCCAAAGCATTATGTTTCTCCCACCATGCTTCACAGTAGGTATGGTGTTCTTTGGATGCAGCTCAGCATTCTTTCTCTTCCACACACGACGAGATGAGTTTTTAACAAAAAGTTCAACTTTGGTTTCATCTGACCATATGACATTCTCCCAATACTCTTCTGGAACATCCAAATGCTCTCTAGCAAACTTCAGATGGGCCTGGACATGTACTGGCTTAAGTAGGGGGGACACGTCTAGCACTGCATGATTTGAGTCCCTGGCAGCGTAGTATGTTACGAATGGTAGCCTTTGTTACTTTGGTCCCAGCTCTCTGCAGGTCATTCACTAGGTCCCCCTGTGTGGTTCTGGGATTTTTGCTCACCGTTCTTGTGATCATTTTGATAGCACGGGGTGAGATCTTGCGTGGAGTCCCAGATCAAGGAAGATTATTAGTGGTCTTGTATGTCTTCCATTTTCTAATAATTGCTCCCACAGTTGATTTCTTTACACCAAGCTGCTTGCCTATTTCAGATTCAGTCTTCCCAGCCATGTGCAGGTCTACAATTTTGTTTCTGGTGTCCTTCGACAGCTCTTTGGTCTTGGTTATAGTGGAGTTTGGAGTGTGACTGTTTGAGGTTGTGGACAGGTGTCTTTTAAACTGATAACAAGTTCAAACAGATGCCATTAATACAGGTAAAGAGTAGAGGACAGAGGAGACTCTTAAAGGGGTACTCCGGTGCTTACACATCTTATCCCCTATCCAAAGGATAGGGGATAAGATGCCTGATCGTGGGAGTCCCGCACCTGGGGACGCCCGTGATCATGCACGCGGCACCCCGTTTGTAATCAGTCCACGGAGCGTGTTCACTCCGGGACTGATTACCGGCGACCGCAGGGCCGGCAGCGTGTGACGTCATGGCCCCGCCCCCGTGTGATGTCACGCTCCGCCCCTCAATGCAAGCCTACGGGAGAGGGCATGACAGCTATCATGCCCCCCTCCTGTAGGCTTGCATTGAGGGGCGGAGCGTGACATCACACGGGGGCGGAGGCGTGACGTCACACGCCGCCGACCCTGTGGTCGACCGTAATCACACCCGGAGCGAACACGCTCCGGGGACTGATTAAAATCGGGGTGCTGCGTGCATGATCATGGGCGTCCCCAGCTGCGGGACTCCCGCGATCAGGCATCTTATCCCCTATCCTTTGGATAGGGGATAAGATGTGTAAGCACCGGAGTACCCCTTTAAAGGGTACCTCTCATCAAAAAAACTTTTCATATATTATAGATTAATGTATGCAGAATAACTTTACAATTGCATGTTATTAAAAAATATGCTTCTTTCTATTTAATTTTCCACTTTGAAGAAATGACCACTAGGGGTCTCCCTACCAGTCCTGGCAGCAAGCATTTCAGACTCATGCTGGAGTCCTAAACACTACGAGCTGCCAGTCTGCTTTGTTCACAAAGGAGAACACTCAGAGCTGCCAGCCTCCTTTGTTCACAGCCTGTTTGGCTGTGAACAAAGCAGGCTGGCAGCTCTGAGTGTTTAGGACTTCAGCATGAGTCAGAAATGCCTGCTGCCAGGACTGATCGGGAAAAATACAATAGAAAGAAGCATATTTTTCATTAACATGCTATTGGAAAGTTATTCAACATTCATTAATCTAAAATATATCAAAAGTTTATTTGATGAGAGGTACCCTTTAAAGAGGAAGTTATAGGTCTGTGAGAGCCAGAAATACTTATTTTCCCCTAAAATTTGCAAATAAATTCTTAAAAAATAAGACAATGTGATTTTATGGATTTTTTTCTCATTATGTCTCTCATAGTTGAGGTATACCTATGATGAAAATTACAGGCCTCTCTCATCTTTTTAAGTAGGAGAACTCGCAAAATTGGTGGCTGACTACATACATTTTTTGCCCCACTGTATGTATACACTACTTTTACTAGCTCAGTTTAGAGATGTTGTCAGCAGGTCCATCACTTTTGAAAGCAAGAATAGCATAGTATTCAGCCTTATTCTTGCTGTCAATGCAATGAAAACATCATGTGAAGGATCCAGCACAGCATTGTGGTTTCTTTTATGAATAGAGCCACAATGCAAATGTAAAATTAAGCTTTTTATTCCTGATAAAATTACAATTTTAAAGCATCTTGTCATAGAATTATGTATTGTGCCATTCATCTATAATTCTTTTTGAAATGTTTGAATAAAATGGCAGCTAGTTATTACCATTCTGGAGCTGTGAGAACTGAATGGACTGTATCAGAACTGCCCCACTGAGGAGAAAAATAGCCAAATAGACAAAACAGGAATAATAGAGGAATGGCACTTTGTATAGTTCTTTATCTTTAAAAGATGTTTCCGAACTGCTATTGGCAAAACAATAGTTTACTAAAACTGACACATGAGGAGAGTTAACGGGTCCTATTCAAGTGAAACACATTCCCATGTACAGGGCTCAGTGCATGTGATCATGCTATCATTCAAATTTTTAGAATTTGAGACAGGGTGACCAGAAGTGTGGAAAGTCCCTGTGGAAGACTGTAGAAGAACAGGTGTGGAGGTATGGGTATCACGACTGGGGTTCCCTTCCTTAAAAAAGTCCGACTTTTGGCCAAGGCACTTCACCTGTAGTCATATGTAAAGTCTATGTTTATTTTTTAATATTAACATATACATTTACAGAGATGTAGGTTTTGACAACGCGTTTCTGAGGGCTCCCCCTCCTTCGTCAGATCCAGGTTCAAGACCGTGACTGACGTGAGACACACAAGTCCTAGCTATCTCATAGGCCTCCTTTCCTCTATCTGCGCCATGCTGCAACAGTAAGTGTCCCCTTTGTGCCTCCACACACAGTAAGTACCCTTGCAAAAAAAATGAAAAGAAACAATGCTGTTTGGGGTATAGGCTTCTTCTGGTCTGTGAAGGTGCTGTCATTAGAGATGAGCAAATTTTTTTCAAGATTCGATTCGGCCGATTCGCTAAATTTTCCCAAAAAATTCGGTTCATTCCGAATTTATTCATGGCGAATTGATATTAAAAACTGCTATTTCTGGCCTACAGAGAGCCTCAATAAGGGTGTAGAACACTTTGCCTTGATGTAACACGCATAGGGAGTGTGCTGCGTTAGGCCAGAAATAGCAGTTTTTAATATCAATTCGCCATGAATAAATTCGGACTGAACCAAATTTTTTGGGAAAATTCAGCGAATCGGCCGAATCAAATCTTTAAAAAAATGTGCTCATCTCTAATGACAGCACCTTCACAGACCAGAAGAAGCCTATACCCCAAACAGCATTGTTTCTTTTCATTTTTTTTGCACTTACTGTGTGTGGAGGCACTAAGGGGGCACTTACTGTTGCAGCATGGCGCAGATAGAGGAAAGGAGGCCTATGAGATAGCTAGGACTTGTGTGTCTCACGTCAGTCACGGTCTTGAACCTGGATCTGACGAAGGAGGGGGAGCCCTCAGAAACGCGTTGTCAAAACCTACATCTCTGTAAATGTATATGTTAATATAAAAAAATAAACATGCAGATTACAGGCATTGCTATTAGAATCACTGCCGCAGAGCGTCTGGATGTGGCAGCAGGGTCGGGAGACCATATGGCGTCAAAATTGAAGAGATTAAAGAGATTTTTTATGTCATTTTTATTTAGTTTAATTTGAATTTGTAAATTTTTTTAAATCCTTTTTTTGAGAACCCATTATGGTGAACATCGAGCTGGCAGTCTGCCGTGAGGTGAGATACCGCCTATTCCAGCCCATGCCTCTTAGCACACCGGCCCTTCCCGACTGTCTTACTCTGTGTGGAACTGAGAATGTTTAATTTAATCAGTTATGGTTCATTGTTATCGCTCCAACCTGTTTCTTTGGATTCTTGTGGTAATTCCAGAGGTAACATATGATGATGACTAGAGAGGAGTGGCAAAGCTGGTGCCAGCAGCTGCAGTAATTCCAGCTCCAATAGTGCATAATTGCTGCAGTGCAAACTATGGAGATCTCCTAGTTGTATCTTAAAATCGAGCTGGTAGTCCGCCGCGAGGCCAGATACAGTGGTCCCTCAACATATGATGGTAATTCGTTCCAAACGAGCCATCGTTTGTCGACTCTATCGTATGTTGAGGGATTTGTGCAATGTAAAGTATAGGAAGCTGTACTCACCTGTCCCCGCCGTTCCGGACCGCGTCCCGCCGCTCCCGATGGTGTCCCCGCCGCTCCCGATGGTGACCCCGGGCTTCCGCTGGGCTCTCCTGGTCTTCTCCGGTCCTCTGCTGGGCTCTCCTGGTCTTCTTCGGTCCTCCGCTGTCTTCCACAAGGCCTTACTGGGCCTGCGTAGCGACGTCATTACGCCGCTGCGTATGCCGTTCCTATTGGATGACGGGACGCCGTGCGAAACAGCGTATTGATGTCACCAGAGAGGGCCGAGAAGACACCGGAGGACCAGCGCTGGACCCGAAGGGCACCCCGGAGCATCGTGGAGGGGTAAGTAATACTCACCGCACCACACGGGGAACATTAAGCTGGTATCTGGCAGCAGCTTAAGCATTTTGCGCTGCCGGATAGCACTTAATGCGATGGCCCCAACATAAAAAAGCATTGTATGTCGATGCTGACATCGACATGCGATGGCCTCTGAGAGGCCATCGTATGTCGATTTGATCATATGTCGGGGCCATCGTATGTCGGGGGGGGGGGGGGGGGGTCACTGTACTGCCTGTCCCAACCCCTGCCTCTCAACTCACCCCCATGCTGTGAGTGTCCACTTGAAAAGGGAGGGACTGCAGTACCAGCAACTTGGACAGGAGCACATTCAGCTTCTGTGCCATTGGATAAGTGGGCACATAAAGCTAGAAGTGGCTGCAGTGAAAAAGCTTGTACTTGTATCTTAAAATCGAGCTGGAGGTCCTCCGTGAAGCGAGTTACCACCTGTTCCAGCCCCTGCCTCTCAGCGCCCCCCAACTGTGAAAGTGCGAATGTTTTATTTAATCCGTTATGGTTCATTGTTATCGCTCTAACCTGTTTCAATGGATTCTTGTGGTAATTTCACAGGTAATATATGACGACGACCATAGGGCTTCACAATTGAAAAGATTGAAGAGATTTTTTTAAATTTAAATGTAAGATTTTGATTAGATTCACAAGTTTAATGTCCGAGGTGCCCGAAGCGTTTATTTTAAACTAATACTGTATGACCACAAAACCCAATCTAACAAGGAGTGACATGGAGGCTCAATGACAGAGCCTAGAGGTGGCAGCAGCCCTGACGAGACCATAGGGCCTCACAATTAAAAAGTTTAAAGATATTTTTTTAAATTGCATGTGGCCATGTTAACACCCTCTGGATACTTAATGAAAAACTGCCACACCGCAGAGCAGCTTATCCCCCCCCCCCAAGAGTCCGCACTGATTGACTCCCAAGTGCGATCGACTTCATAATCATCAGAGTTGTGTCTGCATGTCACTGATGTCCTCCTCAGGTTCCTCAAAAGTGTGTGCTAACACCACCTTCGGTGCCACTGTCCTCATCACTACTTGCCCGCCTAGCTAAGGAAGCGGGGGATGTCTCCTCCACTTCTTGGCTGGACAATAGGTGCTGACTGTCCTCTAGTAGATCGTCCTGACTAAAAAGTGGAGCTGATCCCACAGAATAGGATACTTCTATGGGGGAGGGAATAGTATAGGACAGAGGCAATGGGAGGACAGGGACTGCTCCTGGGCAATGCCAACTGGGGGTTGTGTCTGAGGAACCCACTGACTGTTGACTGAGGATGTCAGCTGTCCCTTGTGATGAAGTGGATGACTGAGTTAACTGGTCAGTGATGGCAGATGGGTTGCTGGTGGAGACATGACCGCTAGCTGATACCAAGAGCTCAGGCCTCTCACTTCGACTCATGCTGCCACTCGCCCCTAGTCTGCTGTGACCTCTGCCTGTGCTTGATGAATTTAGACCTCTGCCACCCCTCTGTGCACGTCCTGGCACTTCTCTGCCTGACATACTTAGTGCGTATATGAGGGGAGAACAATCCGCTCCACTACACTTAAAACAGTATTTGTCTAGAAAAGCAGCAGGTGTGTACTTTTGCCTGGCTTTCACAGTAACTAGGCTCTGAAGACTTTAACAGAAAAAAATGGTACGCCACTTAGATGTAAGTACGTGGTATGCTTTTATGAGTGGAGTACAATACGCTCCACTACACTTAAAACAGTATTTGTCTATAACAGCAGCAGGTGTGTACTTTTGGCTGGCCTTTCACAGTAACTAGGCCCTTAAGACTTTAACAGGAACAAAATCGTCCACCACCTATGTGTGCACAGGTTACACTTAATAGAGGACAATACTCTCCGCCACGCCACCTGTATTAGGCACTAATAGCAGGTGATTATGGCTTTTAGTGCTCTGCTCACCCTAACTGGCCGGCTACTATTAGCTTTTCAGTTGTTGTACACATCAGTGCTGCAGCACACAGTCGCTGTGTACTACACCCAAAATTGCACTTTCTCTCTCAATCTCTCTCCCTTCCCTATCAGTGCTTCTAGGCTGGATTTGGTTGTAAAAATGCTTTTCTGTGCAACACACACTGTTCTCTGTCCCTCTCTCTCTCTGCAATAAAATGCTGATGTGACTGGCCGCAAGATGGCTTTCGATTTTATTGGGCTGTGACATCACAGGGGTGGCTGGCTGCTGATAGGCTACATGCTGCATGTGATTCAAAGTCATCCCACCTACCCGTCTTCCCACCTTCCCAGAGTTCCTTGCCCCATGTCCTCACATGTGGAGCCAACATCTTAGATGCCCTGGAGCCTGAACCGCACTAAATGGAGTTTAATGAAGCAATTCATGCAATCGGATCGCGGCGATATTTGGATTCATTGAGAAGTTAATTTTTCCTTAAATTCTCAACGAATTCACATTCGTCAGATTCGATTTGCTAATCCCTAGCAATCTTTGTCAGTGCACTGCTCTTGCTTGTCGAATATTATTGCTGGCTCCATATTTTGCTGGAGTATTCAATTGAATGGGCATCCTGGGGATGCCAATATAGTTGAAAGGGGGGCAGATAAAACCATGAAATTGCCCCTTTATGTATGCCCCTGGCTGTGACAGACTCTCTGCAAGTCTACATAAAAAGATTTTCTCTCACACATTTTGATAAATCTGGGTAAGTGTGTTTTTAGTGTGACATTTTTGAAATGGCATCCGTCATGCATAGGGTCCTATGTCAGATAACATGCACTGGTGGCGCTTTTTGACACTTTCACTTTCCCAAGAAGACCACAAGATGGCAATAGCGTTCCACTACAACATTTCCTAAAGTAGCATTTTTTTCTAATGCTTTTTTTTCCTCACAACATTTTTTCCTCAGACATTGTCTGTAATATTATTTAAATATATTGTTGGCAGAATCTTATTTTACTCCCTTATTTAACACACTGTCAAGTTTGTAAGAAATTAGATTTATCATTTACGTGAACTGAATTCCTCTTGATGTTTAGGTGAAATGTATTTGTGTTTTCAATAGACAAAATCGAAATGATGTGATGCCAATTGATAGAAATGGTGTAATACACAGCACAAAAGGATTTTATCAGGCATTTTTTTTGACACAGGGAAAAGACTATTTAGCATTACTGCAAACATTACATTTAGTAAAAGCAAACTACCGTATATACTCGAGTATAAGCCGAGTTTTTCAGCACGATTTTTCGTGCTGAAAACACCCCCCTCGGCTTATACTCGAGTGAACTCTCCACCCGCAGTGGTCTTCAACCTGCGGACCTCCAGAGGTTTCAAAACTACAACTCCCAGCAAGCCCGGGCAGCCATCGGCTGTCCGGGCTTGCTGGGAGTTGTAGTTTTGAAACCTCCGGAGGTCCGCAGGTTGAAGACCATTGCGGCCTTCGACATCATCCAGCCCCCTCTCACCCCCCTTTAGTTCTGTACAGTATTCACCTCCGCTCGGCGCTGGTCCGGTGCTGCAGGACTGTCCGGTGGGGAGGTTGTCCGGTGGGATAGTGGTTCCGGGTTGCTATCTTCACCGGGGAGAAGGTAGAAGGGAAAACAGGAAAAAGCCGGGTATAAAGCGCAAACCACTCCAGATGTCTCTTCAAAGGTAATATAACTTTATTACAGCCACATACAACGCGTTTCGAGGCGCATGCATCTTCTTCAGGTAACAGGCTTATAAGCATGCGCCTCGAAACGCGTTGTATGTGGCTGTAATAAAGTTATATTACCTTTGAAGAGACGTCTGGAGTGGTTTGCGCTCTATACCCGGCTTTTTCCTGTTTTCCCTTCTACCATATTCATCGGCTGGAGCCCGATCCACGCTGACAACCGGAAGAGGAGCACCACTTTTCACCTATACGCTTCAAGTAGTTGTGAATTCTTCACAACTAACCCAGGTGAGCACCTACACTCAAAACCTGTCTGTGCATCTCCTGCCTTATTAGATATACTGTCCCATGGGAAGCTCTGCCTTTTTTATCTTATAGAGACTATTGTATCTTCACCGGGGAGGCCTCTTCTAAGCGCTTCGGGCCCGGCCCCAGAATAGTCAAGTTGCCTTGACAACGATGCAGAGGTACGTTCATTGCCAACGTACTTCTGCGTCATTGTATTTCGGGCCGGAAGCGCG
Source organism: Hyla sarda (assembly GCF_029499605.1). Taxonomy (NCBI): domain Eukaryota; kingdom Metazoa; phylum Chordata; class Amphibia; order Anura; family Hylidae; genus Hyla; species Hyla sarda. The sequence goes on along the minus strand of NC_079194.1, from coordinate 77,053,420 downwards.
GAGAAGAGGCGCCCCCAGTGAAGATAGCAGCCTGGAACCACTATCCCACCGGACGACCTACTCACCGGACAGCCCTGCAGCATCGGACCAGCGCCGAGCGGAGGTGAGTACTGTACAAAACTAAAGGGGTTGAGAGGGGGCTGGATGATGTTGAAGGCCGCAGTGGTCTTCAACCTGCGGACCTCCGGAGGTTTCAAAACTACAACTCCCAGCAAGCCCGGACAGCCGATGGCTGCCCGGGCTTGCTGGGAGTTGTAGTTTTGAAACCTCTGGAGGTCCGCAGGTTGAAGACCACTGAGGGCGGATGATGAGAAGAGGATGATGAAGGGGGGGGGGTGGGATGATGACAAGAGGATGATGAAGGGGGGGTGTGGGATGATGAAGGGGGGTGGGGATGATGACAAGGGGATGATGAAGGGGGGGTGTGGGATGATTACAAGGGGATGATGAAGGGGGGTGGGGATGATGACAAGGGGATGATGAAGGGGGGTGGGGATGATGACAAGGGGATGATGAAGGGGGGATGTGTTGGATGATGACAAGGGGATGATGACAGGTGATGATGATGAGGGTCTGGATGATGACAGGCGGTGATGATGATGAGGATGTTAATGACGGGTCTGGATGATGACAGGGGGGATGATGTATTTCCCACACTAGGCTTATACTCGAGTCAATAACTTTTCCTGGGATTTTGGGTTGAAATTAGGGGTCTCGGCTTATACTCGGGTCGGCTTATACTCGAGTATATACGGTAAGTCAATGCAAAATAGTTTATATGGACCTTGTGGTGTAAGAGATATATCAAAAATTCCGACCGATCAGTAGAACAAGCCAGGAGCAGTGCGCAGTTAGCATTCAGCTTTAACAACCCGACCGATTGTCTCTTAGGCCTCGTTCACATTGCTGTCGAACTCCACTATTCAGAGTTTTGTCGGTAATTCCGTCAGAACGACGGGAGTTTAGTGGAGAAAAAAAATAGCGCAAGCACTATTTTTCCCCCGCTAAACTCCGCTAAATTACCAGATCCCCGACAGACCCCAAGTGAATGGGGTTCGTTGGTACCCAGCAGTGTCTGTTGTGTTCCAACATGTTTCAGGGTCTGCTCTGCTCAAGAAAAAAAAAGCATAAGAAAACATTCCTTAAATGGGACGGAAGATAATGTCAATGTGTGCTTAGCCTTAGGTGTAGGAATACATTTTGAAAATGGTCTTTAGGTTTCCGGCTGAGAGGTTCCCGGCTAAAAAAGTGATGCTATGTCAGTTGCATCCTTAATGGTTTATTGGTGTCTGCAAGCAGAGTGATTCCCATGGGTAGAGTATTCTTGTGTGATCTGTCTCTGGCTACTCGAAGGGGTATGTCACCCAGACCACTTTGTTATACTATCATGGTGTTAACGAGAGGTCTTGCTGGTCTAGCAGGCCTTTTTGCAGTTGTTCCATGGCAGGGCAGTTTGTTAGCAGGGGGAGCATAGCCATTTCGATTTCCAGTTGATACGGATGTGGTGGGTAGCAACGGTTTTTGGGCTGTCTAGGGCTCATCCTGGTGCAGGGCTTCATGGCCCCCAAACTGGGTGGTGAAGGGTTAGAGAAAGAATTATGCTTTATTTTTGGAACTATTTCCAGTCATTTTTGTTATGAAGTCATGGGGTGACAGGATGGCTGCTAAGAGAATTTGGTCTTGGTTGGATAACTTGGCACTGGTGCAAGTGGTCAATTCATTGTCGTCTAGTTCTCTGCCAGTGCTGGCCTGGCAGCTCAACATCTGGTTCAGAGCAAAGAATGTACTCGCTAGGCAAGTTGCATAAGCTTTGTCTCATTCCCAGACATAGTTACAGCACAAAAAGAAAAGAGAAAGCTGCAAAAAAGTGCACACCCAATTAGTAATGCATACCTATACAAAAGTCTTTATTGAGTACAAAAAACCACAAATATGAATAAAGTAAGACAGCATGGACATTTAAAAACAATTAAAATACTCAAACATAGAGCAAAACCACAACATGGGAAGGGGCCATGAGCCTCCTGCCCAACCTGTCCTGCACAAATATCAAGTATGAAGCTACAACTCCAGGTTGCACATATATGAAAAAAGATACTAATACTAAGCCAAATAATATAAATGACTACCCAAATGCATAAAAAATAATAACACAATAAATAATCATATTGGCAAACCACAGACGGAGGAGAAGATGCAGATGCAGGACAGGACAGCCAGGACCCATTTTCTTTTTGTGCTGTAATTGTGACTTTTGCTGCCAGTAGCACCCCTCATTATTATCATTGGGATAAGCTACAGTTCAAACTTTCCCCAGCTTTCCTCCAGGAGTACATATGTGTCATGATGCAGCCATATACTTTGGGCCTCTCTAGGTTTAAAGGAGATATCCAGTGAAAATTAAATTGTCCCCTATCCACAGGATAGGGGCTCAGTAACTGATCAGAGCTTGCAGCACTCACTCCATTCATTTCTATGGGAGCACCAAAAAGACCTGAGTATGGCACTTAGGCATTATCGGCTCTCCCATAGAAATGAATGGAGCTTGTGCCCCAGTAGATGACATGGGGTTCTCCTTTAATAACTCAATCTAGGATATGAACAAAGATACACCATGCAGACCTTTTCTGATTAAAGGCATATGTTTTATTTCCAATATACTCCCAAACAAGCATATTTACAATTTTCATGGTTATAGGATCAAATTACTCAGTCTGACCCAGGTGTGTACTTTATACACATATGTGCATAAAGTACCTTCCGTAATCCTAACAAATTTGGTACTCATTCCCTCTGGATGGTCCTGCCGCTGAGGCAGATGCTCTGTGTCCAGGTGAGGATAGCATAAAACAGCCGGGAATGTGGAAATCAGGTACGTATTGTTTCTATGTGTGTTCTTGCTGTTGTGATTTGTTTTTAAGTGCACAGATGTGAATCATGGGACATTCCTTTATTCATTGGGCTGCACATTGGGCGGTACATCGTCCGACAGGGGCCAACTTTTGATTCCACTAAGCTGACATCTACTGGTGGGAGCTTAGAGGTTTGTGGTGGGTGTAACTGTTACCTGAAATGGTGTCAATTATAAGGTAATGGGGTCATCTGACAGTATTATTGCTTACAGGCAGCAATGATTTGGGGCAGATAAACGTGGCAGTACTCTCGGCTTTCATTAAAAAATACCTACAGCATTTTTGCATTTTATTGGGTCCTTGTGTCTTGGTTTGGTCTGAAATAGTGCCCAGGCAGGATTGGCACGAGGAAAGGAATTTTGCAGCAATTGAACAGGTAATATGGTTGCATTAGGCGAGATTTATTAATGACATCTTTTTTTTTTTTTTTTAAAGGTGCAAAAATAATGCACGGATGTTCAGAAAAAACATAATTTTATACCACTTCTGCCTTGCCTTAGAAAAGTGACATCCTACAGCAAGTTTGTTATGATAAATTTGGCGTATGTAAGCCATAAACACAACAAAAAATAAAGTATGTGAAGGGGCCACACACAGACAGACAGATTGATAAATCTCCCCCTATGTTTCCGTATCTGTATCTGTACGAAACTGGAACAACTAAACCATCACTCCAGGATCCCAGATTTTGTCGTAAGACCCCATTTTATAGGTTTTTCCAGAAATTATCTATAATTTTGGATAGTGCCCTGGAACAGAGATTAATTAATAAAGAGGAACTAATGTACTGAAACACCCACAAATTGCCATTTTCCACTCATTGCCAAAGATACCCAAGGGACTACACACATTGAGGGGTAAGCCCTTTGTGTCCAGCATCAATTCAATCACTCAAAATGTAATATGCTTACATAGTACTATGGGATTTTGTCATTAGGTTGCCTTCGTGCATAGGGGATAGCATGGCTCTTCTAATTAAACTTAAATCCATATATATTGATGAAACTACCCTCTTGGCAAGCATTGATCTAGAGGAACTGTTCAACTTGATCCAAAATTCATGTGGGGTCGAAGCTGTAGATTACTCCTTGAGGACCAGAGGCCCCCACCTTGTACAGCATAACAGCCTAATTATTGACTTGCCAAAATGTGAACTTACACACAATTACTTCATCTTTGATGGGAAGTTCTACCACCAGCTTGGAGGGATGGCTATGGGCAACCCATGTGCCCCCTACCTATGCCAATATCCTCCTGGGTTGGTGAAAAGACACCATAATCTTCCCAGCTGAGGATATTTGGTGGGTACATAAAACTGCATTCTGGACATGCTACATCGATCTTATTATAGTGGACCAGAGTGAAGTTTGAGGCATTCATGGATTCCCCCAATCAAAATGACCTGGGCCTAACCTTCACTAGTGACATCCAGGAGAAGCAGATTTTCTTTCTGATCTCTAAATACGTAAGGAAGGTAATACACTTATCTCCTCGTTATTTCTCTAACCTATGGCAACTTTCAGCCTCCTTCACCGGAAAAGTCATTACCCTCCCACCCTTTAACAAGGAAGGGTCAAGCCGCAGCCAAGCCTATGTAGCAAAGATTCATTGATTCATTCATCCAAGACAGGTCCTCAGACAGGCTTTTGAAACAGCAGATAGGGATGATCTCCTTATCCCTCGAGTACCTCTGGAGTCTAATAAATTAGTATGCCTGATAGGAACATATGATAACAACACTAAAGAGGTTAGAGACATTGGGGAAGATTTATCAAAACCTGTGTAGAGGAAAAGTCGACCAGTTGCATATCCGACCTTTTCTTCCTGCTCTACTTTTCACCCTTTAAAGAGGTTATCCCAAGTAAAAAAGTTGCCTCCTATCCACAGGAGATGCTGTGGCGTCGGGGTGTGAAGGTAGATGTTATAACCCAAGGGGCAGATGTTATTAACCCCTTCTTGTTGTGATGCCAGGGCGTGGTTTGGCCTTAACCACCCAAAGGTAATACCGCTGGTCCTGGGCTAGGCACAGGGGCAATGAAGACACCGACGCCAAGTTAGAGACAAACGGTAGCTTTACTGAGGGTAGACAGATGATACAGTCTATGCAGTACAGCCAACATCCCAAGGAGGTTGACCAGTGACACAGGGGGACCTCACAGGTTTGCTGAGACTTGCAGTAGTTAGACTTGCAGTAGACAGACTTTGGTGCAGGCCACGGTGACTATAAGGTGGACTTGACTTGCCTGATTTGATGACTGACAATTAGATGACTTTGATTTACTTGCAATTGACAGGTTGCTGCCGACTTTAGGCTTGAGGCTTCCAATGCTCCGGACACACACTGAGACAACTTGATTGCACTGGACTTCAGGAACAAAGAGAGACATAGCAGCCCCTCCTCTGGTTATATAGGGGGCTGTGCAAGGAGCTCATAGGTCGCTTGGGGGGGGGGGGTCACCTGGTCCCTAGTGCCACCTGGGTAACAATCACATGGTATGACAGTTAAAGAAACATTACACTTTTAATACATAACATATCTACACTGTGGGTAACACTGGAGGGGGGCCCTGGGGACATGAAGGGAAACTGCCTAATAGTGCAGGAGAGGTATGGGGAAACACCATCCTGTACTGGGCCACCACAATAGGGGGCCCTGGGGACATGAAGGGACACTGCCTGAAAGTGCAGGAAAGGGATGGGGAAACACCATCCTGTACTGGGCCACCACAATACATTCATTAGCAGATTGTTAGGGGTCTGAAAGCTGGGACCCCCAAGAGCCACAGAACGAAGGTCAATTGTCCCCCAAATTAATAGAGCAGCAGCAGTACACAGGTGTGACTAAGCTTAACGCTTGCTTAGTGGTTTATTCTCTCCTTCATGTAAATATGTCTCAACAGCCATGCTAAGTTCACCAAAGCAGAAACAGCCAATTCAGAAGATCTGCACTGTGGCTTAATCGAGGAGGTGCTGAGTTGGGGACGCCTCTTTGGGATATAATCGGACATATGGACAGGAGTTGATGGGATTTACTAGAAAAGTAAATTTTATGAAATATTTTAAGAAAAGTAAAGGTTTTATAGAAAACATAACTGTACCTTTAAAATAAACTGTTCTAGTCTTATTTACCTGATGTGAGATCACATCAAGAAATCCTCCAGATGGACGGACACTCACATGAACACTTGTAACAGCTAACAACCTTATTTATATGTCTGAACCATGGGGCCAGCAGAGCTCCTGCTACAACCTACATATACAAAAATCAATACACTAATCCCAAAATATGTTGTGTGAATTGATTTCAATAAAAACGATACTTGTTTGGCTAAGGCGCTGAGAAAATGCTAAGAAGCATTTGCTGATAATGTCAGTCTCCTAGCAGGGTAGGAAAAATATCTCAACCCCAATGGAGTCTCGGTGGGAGATATTAGATAGAGCTGTAAATTTTCCTTCAATTTTAAATGATACTTCAGCACAATTCTGTAAATCTACTCTGCTCTGTGCAGGACTGCATGTTTCAGGAATACAATGATATTTTTGGTATTATTAAAAGTTAAAGTATATGGTAATACTTTGATATGTTAAAGGGGTACTCCAGTGGCCAATGTGTTTTTTCAGTTTCTACTTACCCTTGCAGGAGAGTTATCTTGTTATCTCTGGTCTCGTGCTTGCTCTTTGTTTGTCTTTCTTTTCCTTACTTTGCACAAGTGTGTCCATGTAGTGTAGCATCCATTTCCCTTTTGCCCTTGTTTAAGAAGCTACAGCTCCCAGCATGCCTTGCAGCCTGTCCCCTCTTTCAGTGCCTTGCCCACCCTGTTTGTGGCCGGCTTTTTTTTTCTTATCCCATTCGCACGCCCTTTCCCCGCTCTGCTCACTAGTATACTTTGCGCACTGTCAGCTTCTCACCCCGCAGTCCCCACATCAGGGAATGCATGAATTGTCAGCCGCAGCACGCTGTCCCCACATCGGGGAACTGATCATATGTGACCTGCGGGCGCTGTTCTGTTTCTACTCCCCCCCCCCCCCCAAAAGCAATGTCCCTGCAGCGCTGTACATTCCACATTGGGGAACTAATCATATGTAACCCCTTCCCCGCCATGGGGACCGTGCGCCCACGGTGGGGAATCTGCTATCATGATTTTCCCTGCGGGCGCACCGTCCCGTTGGCGGGGGAATTAGTAACATGTCAGATACAGCGCTATCATGATTCCCCCCGCGGGCGCACTGTCAGCTTCTGATCCCACAGTACCCACATCAGGGAATGAATGAATTGTCAGCCGCAGTGCGCTGTCCCCACATCGGGAAACTAATCATATGTGACCCATGGGCAAAAGCAACCAGAAAAAAAACTTCCGTCACAGAAAAGAGGTCAGTAAAAAATAGACATGCTGTGGAGAGATGTATAACATGTGAATTACAAAAGTGCTCAACTCGCTACAAACACGATAGATAACCATAAAGCTGTGGGGTCCTGCAACTGGCTGAAAAATTGTATTTACATCCATGTGTTATAGGTCACATAATAAGATGCCAGTATTATAGATGCATAATGTATTAGATGGGGCCAATTGTAGATTTGCATTGGGGTCCAGGAGCTTCAGGTTTCCCCTCCGGTTTTAGTGTTTTATTCTGAGCTTGGGCAAAATGGGACCTGGCATGTACCATTGTTAGTACTCTCTTTGTCCCGGGCTTTGTAATGGTCTTAGCTTTATTATTGATCTTGGTGATTTTCTGACCAGACTCAGCATTTTTAAGCTTTTTAAGCCTAGTACCTGCTAGTTTTAAGGTGTTATAACCGAGTACCCCCTAGAAAAAAAACAATTATTAAAGTTAACAAAATAAGGCAATCCTCACACTGCGGTTAGAGGCTTTTTTTTTTTAACCTCTATTGGTGATTCCCTTAATACCTAATAGTGTACCATTCAGTGCTATTTTTCCTGTCAAAATGGTGGGCACCACAATAAAACTTGATAGACCCCACTGCAAGTTAATGGGGTACATTTGGTGGCATTGGTGTACTTTATGTGATGGCGCTGACATTGCATCATGGCTTCTGCTCAGAAGAGAATAAAAAGTGGCAGGTGTATCCCTTCAGATATAGAACTCAGGCCAGATTCCCCTTGATACAGAGTATGTGCCCTAGATCCCTGGAAGGGCCTGGTTGGAGCCTAGCAGACTGACATGTTCACTCTGGAAACACATCAGCTTACAGGTCATTGCTGGATGCTAGGTGAGCCTTTTTTTTTAACCCCATGGCCTGAATACTCCCTCAACTTGTGACATGTACCTCCTGGGGTATGTGTATTGCAGGTTGAGAACCTTGGTTATGTGAGTATTAGCGACACAAAACAGTGTGAACTTTTTTCAGGTCGCTATCTACAGACAAACTCACTTACCACAAGTTATCTAAACCTAGCAACTTGCAGTTTGTTGTTTAATACTGATTTCTATTTAGGAACTCTACTTTTGGGTAGTCCCAATATCTGTGCCATGGCCACTCGCTTACAAAGCTACGACACAGTCATGTGACCATACAGGTCACAGAGGCTGCCACAGTCTCTCCCAGAGCTGATCTTCTCTAGAGACAAGCCCACCCCTAGTACAGCAATATCTTCCTGTGGTGTCCCAGCACCAAAATGCTGTCCTGTGGGCTAAAGATTACCTCGGGCATCCCTGCGGCTGGGCCCCCTGCTCCATTGTCTAATCTGTTATAATGTGATTTATTGCTGTCATTTTGTGTTATTTATGCTCTGTACCTTTAAGGGATTGTGGCAGAGGGACCAGGTGACCCTGTCACCCAATAGGAGACCCCGAAACCTAGCCCTTATGTAATGCAGGGGGTGGTGGTGATAGGAGTTGTTCAGTATAGTTCAGTCAGTGAGGAGAAGGAGTCAGAGTCAGACAGAAGGAGAGCGTGTTCCAGCTAGCAAGCTGCCGAGAAGCTTTTGGAGAAGAAATCTACAAAATTCCACAGCCACACCAAATTGTCAAAGCCCAACGGTAAGCAAAGCTTTTTGGGAAAATCTCTATTTAAGTCAGTCAGTCATGTCTTTCAAGTCAGTGTGTGCTGATACAAATTTTAAAAGCGTCCCTTGACAAAGTCATTTATGACGGAACGTGCATTTGGGCAGTAGTGGCACTTCCAAATGGGTGAATCCATTTCAGCACTATACTACTATTATACAGTCAGGCACCTTAATCTTGAGACCTTCGGGTCCCATCAATACTCAGTGCATCTAAGGCTGGGTCCACACTACGTTTTGTCCCATACGGGAGCGCATACGGCAGGGGGGAGCTAAAAGCTCGCGCTCCCGTATGTGACCGTATGCGCTCCCGTATGTCATTCATTTCAATGAGCCGACCGGAGTGAAACGTTCGGTCCGGTCGGCTCATTTTTGCGCCGTATGCGCTTTTACAACCGGACCTAAAACCGTGGTTGACCACAGTTTTAGGTCCGGTTGTAAAAGCGTTTCACTTCGAACGTTTCACTCCGGTCGGCTCATTGAAATGAATGACATACGGGAGCGCATACGGTAACATACGGGAGTGCGAGCTTTTAGCTCCCCCCTGCCATATGCGCTCCCGTATGGGACAAAACGTAGTGTGGACCCAGCCTTACTTAGTTTTGTGACTGTTTGCTAGTAATTATCTATGGGTTAATCTGGCATCACCTCCATTTGTATATTACATGTATAATTTTGGCATATTACAGCATTATGCATTAATGTAGCCACACTGCTTGCCAACTTGATTTTAAATTCTTCTATTTTCCTGTATGTGTACACTACTAATAAAGATACATTTTCAGTAGTTACTGCTCCTCCTTTTTGTATCATATAATCTTAAAAGCTGCATTCAACAGCAACTTTAACTCCCAGCAAGTCGACATGCTCCCTGAGTTCTACTCCTCCCATCCCTCTGCATTAAAATATAAATAAATACTGGCACAACAGTACTTAAAAGTCAAAACCTTTAATATTGCACAAAGCCGGGGCCAAGAAGCGTTCCCCTCGGGATCACTGGATGGTGTCTTGTGTAGCAAATGTTCCTATATGGCCAAAAAATACAATCCATTGGTCATATAGTTATAAATGATTTAAAAAAAAGGTATAAATAATGATAAAGTTAAAATATAATGTACCCACCCAGTAGTATTTACTTGGTTTTGTTTGACAATTGAAACTTCTGTGTGTGGGTCATATACGAATATACTTACCCTAATGTTATGTAGTCCATTTAAATGTATTGGAGACCCGGTTTTAAACAGCAGGTGCAGTCCGATTTTCAAAAAATGGTACATCTGACCAACAAAGAGACTATGGTCCCATAGAATATCTGTGCATCTTTATAATGTTAGAAGAGGATATGACGGGCATCCACTATCTGTACACTACAGAGACAAACATAAATCAACAATGAAGGATTCCATCTTCTGCGGTATAGAGGAAATGATACCACATTGGCAGGGAGGAAATAACTTTGCTCGCATGTCCAGAGCGGAGGCTAAATGGATATTTGAATTTAACATGAGAGCCCCACATGGCCTCAAAATGGATTTTGGAAAATGGTAATTCGGAAGTAGGAAATATCTACCTGAATGGGGTGGAACTGAAACAATGCCATTTAAGATTTGGAAACATAAAAAGGCGGAGGATCCATCATGCACCTATCTCGAGGCCATTGAAATGCATCAGAGGTTTTTTGGACAATCCGCATTCCGTAGTGACGTCACCAACGGCAACTAGCTTACCATGTCTAATCCAGCAGGACAAGGTACGGTAGAGACGCCACCGGCTGGGGCAGTCTCCCGTCCGGTTCCACCAAACAAGTGAACATCAGGACATTTTCACCATATCCGCACGGAACTGAATCCCGTCATCTACAGGTACATAACTAAATACTGGTACACAGAGGGAGCAAACCCCTGTGCTTTATACAATATATGTCTATATACACAGAAGGAATAGCCAACCTTACCTAAATTTGAAAATCGGACTGCCCCTGCTGTTTAAAACCTGGTCTCCAGTACATTTAAATGGACTACATAACATTAGGGTAAGATACCGTGAATGCAAAAGTATCCCCTAATTACTAAAATTTGGTTCCTCGTGTATAAGATTGTTAACATTATCTATTTTCTATAGATTCACACTACCTCTATTTAGCCTCGTATATGACCCATACACAGAAGTTTCAATTGACAAACAAAAGCAAGCGAATACTAGGTGGGTACATTATATTTTTACTTTATCATTATTTATAGGGCCGCACTACATTACATTACATTTTTTATAATTTATTACTATATTACCAACGGATTGTATTTTTTGCCCATATAGGAACAATTGCTACACAAGACACCATCCAGTGATCCCGAGGGGAGCGCTTCTCGGCCCCGGCTTTGTGCATTATAGGTTTCTACTTTTAAGTAAGATACAACAACAAAAAATTAAAAATAAACAGAGGAACATTTTTTATGTACACTTGTTGCGCCAGTATTTATTGTAGTATGATAGAACTGAAGCACGCATGCTTGTCCCGCCCTCACTTTCTGGACTTTGTCCAGGCCTGTGCTTCAGCTTAGACAAAGATGATGCTGCAGCCAAACAGAATTGTGTTCTGGATGGTATGGGGACCCCTAGTGGTGTTTATTTTTTTTATAAGCTGTGATTTCTATAAAGAGGAGATAAAATAAAGGGGTATTCCAGGATTTTTTTTTTTTTTTTGACTATGCTACAGGGGCTGTAAAATGAGTGTAGTTCATAATATATACATGTACCTGTGTTTGATGGTGGTCTTGCAACTCATAAGTGATCTTTGCTCCGATGTTAATTTTTCTCGGCATACAAAATTAGTGTTGTCTCAGCATTTCCCAGGTTGTAGTGCGGCCCTAGACATTACCTCACTTGTCAGGTGATGAAAAGGAGTCTGCCTGTTATTCAGTGGGTGGAGTGACCACTGGGTGGGTGGAGATCATTCTCCACAGGACTACAGCTATACTGCAATGGTTGGGGTGGCTGATGTGTGGGAGGGAGAAAAACGACCTCACACTTTTAAACAAGGTATCCTTGGACTTGTAGCTAGAGGGAAGGAACATGAACAGGAAATAGCCAGGTTACAAAAAGAAAGCAGCAGCACTATGGTGGACTCACAACACAGCATTTTATTTCCAAGACAAGCACGGATGATCCCTAAGCATGTCCCTTACTGTCTGGCAGGTAAGTACTAAGTCACCTTATGGTGGATACTCCCTTAAATGTTTTGCCAAGATGTTCAATACATGAAAAGTTTTTTTTAAATCTGAGAGTGCCCATTTAAGTAGAAATGTGTGATGTAGTACATATAGAAAGTTGGTAAAGTAAGTATAATTTGGGACGGAGGGAGATTTTGCCATCTGTTATGGGCACAAAGCACATGGAAGCACATCCCTAAAATCCTTTGCTCCTGCCCCTTGGCACCCCACCTAGCTATTCCCTGTCAGAACTTTACTTTTGATCACAATGTGAAATTTACCAAGAACTTTTCGGGGGGTGCATTGCGGCTCTTTTGTAAACGTCTGTCGAGGCAAGTAAAGAACGTAGCTCATTAATCAGACACAAGACTATTTTGTTCCTAATTGCTTTTCCCTTTGATGTATCCTCATATCCCGGGGCCGTGTACACAGCCTTTTTCATCTAGTAATAATCAGAAGTTGTGTATTCCGAGCTGGCGCGTTATAGATAGATTTATTGATCGACCTCTTGAATTAGTTTAGCTCTTTAATTGGAAAATTGAATTTCTTTTAATAGACAGTTATTTTAATAAAGGTTTCGGCTATCCGTATCATAGCGGGGAACTGCTTTGGGGGGGGGGGGGTTACCATGTACTTCAGAGGCTGTTGTACTAATGTAGAGCTTATCACAATTATTTTATTAGTCTTCACTATTTGTAACACGTCAACATGTTAGTTCAAAGTACCTAGAATAAATGAAAACAGAAAAGGCATATAGTGAATGATGTTGAAGATAGTGATTTATTTTCTTTAGTGGAGTGACAGCCTACAATAATTCATATTATTAGAATATTTTTAAAACAGGATTTAAATGGGTTGTCAGTGTCATTATTAAAAGAAAAAAAAAAGGGTCTGTTTTTTCCCCCCATAAAGACACCACTTATGTTCATTGGTTGTATCTAGGGCAGTATTTTCCAAACAGTGCATCTCCAGCTGTTGCAAAACTACAGCTCCCAGCATGCCTGGACAGCCAAAGGCTGTTCAGGCGTGCTGGGAGTTGATGTTTTGCAACAGTTGGAGACACACTGGAGAAAAAAAAAACGATCTAGAAAGCAAAAAACATATAGTTGCCAAAGGTTCTGGGAAAAGGGGTGAGACTGACTGCAGAGCGGGGACATCTGGACAAAGTTCAGCAGCTAATAAGTACAGGAATGATTAAGATTTTTTTATAGAAGTAATTTACAAATCTGTTTAACTTTCTGGAACCAGTTGATTAAAAAAAAAAAAGTTTTTCCTGGAGTACCCCTTTAAATGGTTGTTTTCATTTCAACAAACTTTCCATAAATCAATATGACAAGCACATATAAGAAATTTTGTAATTTTTGTGTCTTATCTGAAAAAGTATCATTTTTCCTCTTATTGGGTTCCTTTTACTGCTCCCCCTTCCTAAGCTCATCATTCACTCCAAAAAAAAAAAAAAAACAGCTCAAATCTGTCCTGAGGGGCAATTCAGACTCAGCTCACTGAGGGATCAGTTACATGGTGTCCATACATTCTGAGAAAGGAGGGGGAATAACTAGACAGAGACTAAATCAAATAGAACACAGGCTTACAGCAAGTATTAGATCTCACCCAGTGCTGGATTTAAGCTATGAATCTAATACTTATTGTAAGCTAATTTTTTTTTTATAGGGAAAAAGGTTTTTTTTATTATAGGAAGGGCTTTTTTATGTTTAAAAAAAAAAAGATTTTATTCAATTCAAAAGGGGGGGGAGGCGATTCAAACTTTTATTAGGAAAGGGGGTTAATTCACATTTAATATTTATAAAAAATTTGAACACATTTTTTCACTTTTTTTTGTCCCCATAGGGCACTATTACATGCAATCTGTAGATTATATACACTGATCAATGATATGCCATAGCATAGCATTGATCAGTGTTATCGGTGCTCTGTTACTACTGCCTGCCATGGCTAGCAGCTGTATAGGAGCGACGATTGGATGGCATGGAGCACGGTAAGCGACCTTCGGCCGTCCTCACAGCTGATCAGGACACTGCGATTTCCCCGCGGTGATCCTAATAAGCATACCTGAGCTAACCAGCAGTTAACTTCAGGATAGACACTGCAATCAACTTCGATCGGTGATGTTCGACATTAGCAACAGGTCCTGGCTATGATGCACGCTGCATAGTTCAGCACTTCCATGATACCTGCCGGCGGGGGTCCTGCTGGCAAGTATCGGATTAGGTATCGGGGACATTTGCACGAGTACAAGTACTCGTGTAATTGTCCAGTATCGCCCCGATACCGATACCAGTATCGGCATCAGGACATCCCTAAAATTGACAATTTTATAGGTTTGGTAACCATTAGTTTGTTTTAATAATACCTTAACAGCTATCAGAGTCTGCAGCTCTAAGCAGCAAATACAGATTCCCTTTAAACACCTAAAACAAAACAACTCTTGTAAAAGATGTCTTGTTTTTTTTTTTTTTTCCTCTTTAGGTTTAGTTTCCTTTTCAGCAGTATTTAAGCAGTAACTTTTAATAACCCAGATTATATTCATTGTGTTTGTGCTTTCATTGCTTAGTTAAATAAGTCTGACAGCAATTAGCCTGTCACCTTGGCAAGCTGTTTCTACAAAGTTGCAAAATGATTGCGTATTTGTAGAACTGTATGCAGAAAGGCTAAAAAGAGCCATAGCGAAGAAACAGAGAGTAGGCTTTCTTCACAGACATTTTTCAGCCATTTAGTTTTTTCTTGTAAAAATAACACCATGAATTTTAAGCATTTTTCACTTTTTTTTTTCTTTGAACAAACAATTTTTGTTTTGGTTTTTGCAATTTATTAAATTAGGAACATACACTTTTTCTAAGGTGTTTTAAGTTGTTTAAATAAGTGTATGGCAACCCACCTGAAAACAGAAAAAAAGGGACTTCCGGTTATGGTGTTGCCCTGCCAGTATACCACACGGCACAACATACCGACTCGTCTCCAGAGGCCCCCCCCCCCGGTTCCTCCTCACAACTTTATGGAACGTTACCTTCTCCGGAGCACCCAGAAGCTGACAGTCCTCCTCCGCAGCAATGGCGGCGGCAGTGCTCCACAAACCACGTGTGGAGGCGTGCACAGCTACTCACAGTGAGTCCGGACAGTGTGATGGGGGCGCATCATCCCTCCTGCTCACGGCCGCAGTCATACAAACAGCTCTGGCCAGCCAGCTTGCCCAGTGACTCTTCCCACTTTTGACCTTTGGTCAGAACCTAAATGTATGGCTTATTTTTCTAGATTTAACCCCTTAAGGACCGGGGTTTTTTCCGTTTTTGCATTTTCGTTTTTTGCTCCTTCCCTTTAAAAAATCATAGCTCTTTCAATTTTGCACCTAAAAATCCATATGATGGCTTATTTTTTGCGCCACCAATTCTACTTTGTAATGACGTCAGTCATTTTGCCCAAAAATCTACGGTGAAACGGGAAAAAAAATCATTGTGCGACAAAATTGAAAAAAACCCCGCTGTTTTGTAACTTTTGGGGGCTTCTGTTTCTACGTAGTACATTTTTTCGGTAAAAATGACACCTGATTTTATTCTGTAGGTCCATACGATTAAAATGATACCCTACTTATATAGGTTTGATTTTGTCGGACTTCTGGAAAAAATCATAACTACATGCAGGAAAATTAATACGTTTAAAATTGTCATCTTCTGACCCCTATAACTTTTTTATTTTTCTGTGTATGGGGCGGTATGAGGGCTCATTTTTGCACCGTGATCTGAAGTTTTTAACGGTACCATTTTTGCATTGATAAGACTTATTGATCCCTTTTTATTCATTTTTAAATGATATAAAAAGTGACCAAAATTGCACTATTTTGGAATTTTTTTGCGCTCACGCCATTGACCGAGCGGTTTAATTAATGATATATTTTTATAATTCGGACATTTCCGCACGCGGTGATACCATATATGTTTATTTTTATTTTTATTTACACTGTGTTTTTTTTTTTATTGGAAAAGGGGGGTGATTCAAACTTTTAATAGGGGAGGAGTTAAATGATCTTTATTCACTTTTTTTTTCACTTTTTTTTTGCAGTGTTATAGGTCCCATAGGGACCTATAACAGTGCACACACTGATCTCCTATGCTGATCACTGGTTTCTCATTAGAAACCAGTGATCAACGATTCTGCCGCATGACTGCTCATGCCTGGATCTCAGGCACTGAGCAGTCATTCGGCAATCGGACAGCGAGGAGGCAGGAAGGGGCCCTCCCGCTGTCCTGTCAGCTGTTCGGGATGCCGCGATTAGCCGCGGCTATCCCGAACAGCCCGACTGAGCTAGCCGGGAACTTTCACTTTCACTTTTAGCCGCGATCGGCGCTGCGCGCTATTAGAGGCGGGTCCCGGCTTCACTATGACGCCGGGCCCGCTGTGATATGACGCGGGGTTACTGTGTAACCCTGCGTTATATCAGAAGAGCAGGACCAAGGACGTACCGGTACGTCCTTGGTCCTTAAGGGGTTAAGGCGGAATTGTTCCGATTTGGGAACAAGTCCGTCTGCCTCCTTGCGGGCCTGGCCAAAGGATGACGACCTCCCCAACGTTTCCCTGCCTTGAAGGATGAAACGGGGACGTTGCATTCAGACCCTAAAGCAATTAACTCATTATTTTGGGACTTCGATATCTTTATTCCTCCTCCCCAACAGACATGTCATTGGCTAGGTCATTTTTGGAGTTGATTCCGTTGCCATCTTTATCTGCAGAACAGTGCGATGTCTTGAACACAGATTTTTCAGAGGGCGAAGTCAAACAGGCCATAAAACGGTTACACAATGGGAAGGCCCCATGCCCAGATGGGTTCTCAGGAGAATTCTTTAAAGTGCTGGCCGACCAAATATCGACTCCATTGATGAACTATTTCAATCACCTACTTCACTCAGGTACCCTGCCCCTACACGCAAATGTAGCCACCATAAAGTGCATTCCTTCAGAGGCCGAAGTCAAACAGGCCATAGAACGGTTACACAATGCGAAGGCCCCAGGCCCAGATGGGTTCTCAGGAGAATTCTTTAAAGTGCTGGCCGACCAAATATCGACTCCATTGATGAACTATTTCAATCACCTACTACACTCAGGTACCCTGCCCCTACACGCAAATGTAGCCACCATAAAGTGCATTCCTTCAGAGGCCGAAGTCAAACAGGCCATAGAACGGTTACACAATGCGAAGGCCCCAGGCCCAGATGGGTTCTCAGGAGAAGATGGAAATCGTGGGTAATTTTCATACCTTTTTAAGGGGTGTATACTCCTCCCATCGGGCTCAGGTTCATACCTCCGGCTTCCTCTCCCAATCATTACCTCTTTTTAAGGGAACAAGACAGGGTTGCCTCCTCTCTCCCCTATTATATAATCTGGCTCTGGAACCTCTTGCAAGGTACTTGACCCTTTTTGCTGATGACATCTTGATTTTCCTAGCGGATCCGAGGGCACACTATGGCCCTTTGATGTACACTCTATCCCACTTTGGTCTATTTTCTGGGTACAAAATTAACCAACTTAAAATGAGGCACTTCCCCTGGGACCTGCCCGACCATCCTTTTATTGGTCGGATATAGGTATCCCTGCAACGATAATTAAACCACACATCACGTACTTAGGAATTCATATAGGTAAGACATAATCCTCCTTATATACCCTCAATTATCCGCACCTTTTTAAACGGATTCATGATGAGTTACAGCGCTGGTCCCATTTTCCTCTTTGCTTTTTAGGGAGGTGCCACCTTATCAAGATGATAAGCTTTCCAAGGTTACTTTCTCATTTACAGACTCTGTCCCTGCTACTCAAGCACAAGGATGTGCAGGCACCCATTTCTGCATTTACTCCTTTTATTCTGGAGACACTACAGAATAGCACTTCAGAACTTAATGTTGAACAAGGCAGATGGTGGAGTTGGGTTTCTTAACATTCGCTGCTATAACCTGGCCTGTATTTTCAGGCATGTTATGGACTGGCTCCATGAATCTAGTTCTCACTCTAATTATGATACTGAAGCTGATCTGGTCTTTCCATGGAAGCTCTCAGCTTGTCTTCACACCCGCATTCCATGTCTTCCGATCCATATAAAGCCCTCTTTAGTTGTTAGAGACCCTTTTTTAACCTGGAAAGCAGTTCGCAAAGCCTTTGGTCTCCCCTTCCTGCTGTCTGGGCGCATTGACCTCTGGGGTCATCCTGAATTCCCACAGGGACGAGAAAGTAGATTATTTGTGCATTGGCGCCTAAGGGGGATCCGGGTGGCGAAACAGCTTATACATGTAGAGGAGAAACGCTGGTTTCATCCACAGGAATTGTTAACAAATTTTTCCTTACCACCCTCACATTTCCTTCAGATATCAACTTGCCTCCGCGACCCCTCCTCTGAGGTATCCCCCTCTCTCTTCGAAGATGTCGTCGGTTCTCAGCCCCGGAAAGTTTCACTTTCGTACCTTTACAGTTGTCTCTGCAGTTATTTTCTCAAGATACCTAGGTGTTTGCCAAATGGAAATCTATCTTGCAGGATGGGGAAGCTCGCGACAAGATTTTGGAAGGCTAGGCCAAGGTTCGGGCCAATGTCATCACTGAGCGCTGGAGGGAAACCTTTTTAAATTGATGAATTTTGTCTATTTGGGATTCAATCTTCCGGCTTCACTGACGTTTCCTGATAGAATTACATCCTACCCGCATGCGAATCCCAGCCTGTGACTCACCTGCCTGCTCTTCCTGTTCTCGCAGCTCCGCCTCCTCAGGCACGCGCATGCTGGAGCTCTTACATTTAAAGGGGCAGTACTCATTTAATTAAGTGTCTACACCTGCACCCTGTCTTTAAGTATCAGTGTCATTGTTCCATGCCGGATCTGTGTTGCCTTTGTGCCCTAGTGAAAGCTACTGTGTTTCTGTGTTCCTGATATTTGTGTACCTGATCCTTGTTCCGTTACCCGACCCTGCACTTGTGCCGCCTGCCCTGACCTACTGCTACCTTGACCTCGTCTTGCCAGTTTCCTTCTGTGCCACGCCACATCCAAGCAACCTGTGTGGACGAGTCGTGCCAAGGGTAGCGACCTGGGTGCCGCCTGCCGCAGCAAGACCATCCCACTTTGCGGCAGTCTCTGGTGAAAACCAGCAGCAATTTATACCCTGCTCCCTGGCACAGCTCACATCATCATCCACACAGGCCCAGAGGATCCACCACCTGCCGTGACCCTTACAGTTTGATTTTGTCGTACTTTAGGAAAAAATCATAACTACATGCACGAAAATTTGTACGTTTAAAATTGTCCTCTTCTGACCCCTATAACTTTTTTGTTTTTCCGCATATGGAGTGGTATGAGGGCTCATATTTTGCTCCGTGATCTGAAGTTTTTATCGGGACAATTTATTATTATTGGACATTTACGCACGCGGCGATACCACATTGCTGGGTTTGGGGGGGGGGGGGTCTTGGCTTTAGCAGTCTCAGAACGATCAGATACCCCAGATACCCCTGTGGGTAAGTGTCTGAAAATTTCAGTTCCCTGCACTCCCCCCTCCCCCAAATTTGCATTTAATATGGAGTCTAAAGGTCTCTAAACTGAACAGTTGAGAAGAGGGAAACTGCAAAAACAATGGTGTGAATAGGGTGTAATATTCAGACCCAAATTCCTTAGGGCATATGCTTTACATCTGGAATGCTCTGAATGTTTAGATTAATAGCATTTGACTAAACCATTTTTCTTTAAATTTTCTTATTGATTTCTATAAATGAAAAAAATATTAATCATTGTTTAATCAGATCTCTAATACCCGTCGCATGACTGGCTGTAATATTGACCAAATTCTTGGCTGCTGCCAGGTTTCTAGTTAAAGCCTAGATTCTTGTGATACTGTAAGTAATTGGATTTTAACAGTAATAAGTAACACAGTGAGGCTGTGTTCACACTAGTGTTGTGGCATCTGCTTGTGATATAAGTCACAAGGTTTTGTCATATCTGTATTGAGAGGGGTACCACTCGCACTTGATAGACTCCATTGACTTATTATGGGATCCACTAGGTTCTGATGGGGTTTTCATTATTTCTGATAGGACAAAGGCGTCGGGGGCCTGGATGTTTTTTTTCTGGTAAAATATAATATAACAGGTTATGGATCATAGATTTATGGTGATAGAACATTGATCCAGGGATTTATTCTGAAAATATTAGGGTCAGGAAGGATTTTACCTCTATCAGGGGGCAATTGGCATCAGGCTCATGTTTTTTTTTTTTTTTTGCCTTCCACTGGATCAACACAGTAGGGTTTTAGATTGAACTTGATGAAGTTTTGCCTGACAAATGTCTTGTTTCTTATTGCTGAGACCGTGTTTCCCAACCAGTTTGCCTCCAGCTGTTAAAAACAGCAACTTCTAGCATGAAAGCCTTTGGCTTCTTATGAGAGGTACTGAGGTTTTCCTCTACCCAGGTCTTGTTACTTGTTGCTTAGGCAGTATTTTTAAACCTACAGCTTCTAGCATAGTGGGGCCTACACTTTTTATGGTCCTCATAGAAGCTGCCTCTTTGATTAGTACTCTCAGGGTACTCTCCGGGTAAGACTAGCTCACAAGAAGACCCTCAAGGAGTCCAGCTCAGATGACAAACTACCTGATGGTTTGACAGTAGACCATTACTTATAATAGGTTCTAAATAACTTTTTTTTTTAAAGTGCTTTCTTCTGTTTCAGGTTTAAGGTTCGCTTTTGGAGCCTTAAATAGTCTAATTCACTTTCCCATATTTTGCTATAGTCAAGAAAATAGGGCAAATATTCACTCATTTCTGCTTTGAGGAAGAGATAAAGTCTCATGTTAGTGTGGTGACCCACGGTGTATGGCAGGACCATGGGGTGTAGCGGTGTAGGTGGAGTGGCAAGATAGTATTAACCCGAGGGGCAAGGTGTTGTAAACCCCTAATGTTTGTGACGTCACAGTGGTTTTTGGGTACCGGAACCACACGAACGGTATCTCCGCTATTCCAATGGCTAGGTAGTAAAAAGAGAGTCCACAACCACTTATGGTTTAACGGAGGCTTTACTGAGGTAAGACAGATGGAATTATCTTCACAGCTAGGCCAAATTCCCAGAGAGTTGGTCAGGAACCCAGAAGGACCTTGCAGCTTGCTGCGACCAATTTGACTGGTAATAGACTTTAGATAATTATCTTGAGGCTTGACTTTAGACTGGACTTGACTATGGATAGTGACAGCAGACATAGACTTTTGACTTACTGGAATGACTGTAGCTTTGCGGCCTTCCAGTTGCTGGTCACTAGCACTGAGATCTCTGGTGTTTGCTGTTCCTCAGCAGGGAGCATAAGAGCTAAGAGAAGAGGGAGAATTTTAATGTCCGCCCCCTTATATAGAGGGAGGCTGAGCCAAAGCCCATTGGTCAAGCTGCGGGTCATAGGTTAAGCTGGTGCTCTCTGGGTAACATCATGTGATAACATAACATGTAACATGTGACATTTCACAGGTCCTTTAGACAACATTTCACAGCATCTCACAGGTCCTTTATACTAACTATACGTTAGGACACTGACTACAATCCCATTATAATAAATGACATTACAGGAACAGCAGGGGAGACACTGCAGGGGAGCCCCCAGGTCACTGAGGAACTCAACCTGACAGGGCCACGTCCTGTACTAGGAGGCCCTTTTCACACTGCCGTTGTTCCGGAAAAGGTCCGTTAGGCACTTTTTTTTGGCGTGCCTTTAATGTCCATTATTCAGACGGGGCACAACGGGCAACAGCGGGTCCCGACAGATCCCATTTACTATTATGGGGTCTGTCAGGCACCATTGTTTTTTGACAGGAGTAGCAGGAGAAAAAGACGTCACATGATGTACTTTTTCTCCTGCTATTCTCCCTGTGTTCCCTGATGTCCGTCGCACTGCTGTGTCACAACGGCAGTGTGAAAGAAGCCTAAGAACTATTTTTTATCTCGAAGAATTTACTTAATTCACAACTAGCTCCCAGAAAGCATTGAGTAAGTAATGAGTGACATTGCCAGGGTTAACAGCAGTGCCATATACTGTATCAGTGATCAAACTATAATTTTGGTTATAATTTACCACTCTCGTAGCCTGTGACAGCTGAAAAAGCAATAATAGGTCACCAGATAGCACATTGTTATTGCATGTCAAGGGCTGAGATGGAAGCATTACACAAATACAATGGGGAATGGAATCTCAGTGCCAGCAATGTGCAAAGAAAAAGCCTACAAATAAAAAAAATGAAGATTCGTTATAATTTATAACAAGGTCTAGTTGTTGGTAGTGTCTCGTCTCACATTGGATTATTTCTGCAATGAGGGTCCATGAGAATTGGTTACTGTCTGTGAAATTACATTTTCTTTACACAGGTAATGCTTGTGAAGTTCTTCAGCCTCTGCTTTTGGTAGACAATTCCAGGTATGAATTACTAAAAAGAATGAAGGACATTTCTGATCAATATGCCAATGAATAAGATAATGCCCTAGTCAACCAATCAGATACAGTACGTTAAAGAGATATTCTGGGAATTTTTTTTATTTGACGATGCTACAGGGGCTGTAAAGTTAGTGTAGTTCATAATATAGTGTCTGTACCTGTGTGTGACGGTTTTCTCACAATTCTTATGTGATTTTCACCCCAATATTTATTTTTAACTGCATACAAAATGACTGCTGTCTCAGATTTTTCCCAGCTTGCAATGCGGCCGAGACCTGACTCACTTGTCAGCTGATGACAGGGAGCCTGTCTGCTTCAATCAATCTGCAACTAATGCAACAGCTGTAGGCATCCTGATTGAAGACCACAGGTCTGCAGCTCATTTAGTTTCAATGGGTGGGGTAGTTGATGTGTGGGAAGGAGGAAAATGATATCATGGGATTTGTAGGCAAATAAGAAAACAGAAAACAGGAAATACAAGTTCACAGAAAGCTAGCCACAGTGTTATGGTAATCTCACAACATAGCCATTTAGCCCAAGACAAGCGCAGATCCTTCCTAAGCATGTCCATTATTTTCTGCCAGGTACGTACTAAAATCACCTTATGGTGGATAACCCCTTTAAAGGGGCAATCTGGAGGTAAAAAAGTGTTTTCAAATCAACTGGGGCCAGAAAGTTATACAGATTCATTATTTACTTCTATTACAAAATATTAATCCTTCCAGTACTTATCATCTGCTGTATGCTCCACCGAAAGTTCTTTTCTTTTTAAATTTATTTTCTGTCTGACCACAGTGCTCTCTGTTGACACCTCTGTCTGTGCCAGGAACTGTCCAGAGCAGGAGCAAATCCCCATAGCAAACCTATCCTGATCTAGACAGTTCCTGACAGATGTGTCAGCAGAGAGCACTGTGGTCATATGGGAATGAACTACACAACTTCCTCTATAGTATACAGCAGCTGATAAGTACTGGAAGGATTAAAGGAGTAGTCCAGTGGTGATTCAGTGGTGAGCAACTTATCCCCTATCCTAAGGATAGGGGATAAGTTGCAGATCGCGGGGGGTCCGACCGTTGGGGCCCCCCGAGATCTCCTGTATGGAGCCCCGACAGCCGGCGGGAAGGGGGCGTGTCGACCTCCGCACGAGGCGGCAGCCGACACGCCCCCTCAATACAACTCTATGGCAGAGCCGAAGCGCTGCCTTCGGCAATCTCCGGCTCTGCCATAGAGATGTATTGAGGGGGCGGGTCGGCCGCCGCTTCGTGCGGGGGTCGACACCCGCTATCTCGGCGGAGAGCCGGGGCCCCGTACAGAGAGATCGCAGGGGGCCCCAGCGGTCGGACCCCCCGCGATCTCAAACTTATCCCCTATCCTTAGGATAGGGGATAAGTTTTTCACCACTGGACTACCCCTTTAAGATTTTGTAATAGAAGTAAATTACGAATCTGTATAACTTTCTGGCACCAGTTGATTTGAAAAATGTTTTCCCTCCAGATACCCCTTTAACTAATACCAGCATAGTTTCATGAGCTTCCCAGTAGATCTCTAACTAATCCTTAACAAGGTTTACGAAATGTCTGGAATCTGAGATGTAGAGTACAGGAACCTCATTTAAAAAAAAGTGACTTGTGACTTGGAGATTTACTTTTGCAAACCTTATTCTCTAATAAAACATTGACAAAGCCTAAGCCAAATCCTTTACCCTTCACTGTAGTGATCCAAATGCATGCAATGCTAATTCTCAACTTCATGGCTGGATAGAATCGCTGAACCGCCATCATGTCTGGGAGGTAAGTGTGTACACTACTCATATAAATATTGACAGGCAGGTCGTGTTCATCTGTTACCATTCATATGTTGGCATTTAGTGGTGCAGACAAGGAAAAAGAGCAACTATTAGACCACTGGCTACATTTAGTCTGTGACCTACAAGGTGACTGGCACTGCAAGTTGAAGACTTCCATGTACCTTCTGGGCAACTAGCTCTCCCAATCCAATTTTGGGTTTAAACAACCAATATAATATCTGTTTTCCATGTTTTTCTGTGTTGGTGTGTATTCACTCCTGCTTTTCATGCCTGACCAGTTTTTGCACGTTGTTTGATTTGGTCAGGATAGTGTTAACCCCTTAAGAACCAAGCCCATTTTAACCTTTAAGGGGTACTCCACTTTTTAAATCAAAAAGTGCCAGAAAGTTAAACAGATTTGTAAATTACTTCTATTAAAAAATGCTGTTATGATCCACAGGAAGTTCTTTTCTTTTAGAATTTCCTTTCTGCCTGACCACAGTGCTCTCTGCTGACACCTCTGTCCATTTTAGGAACTGTCCAGAGCAGGATAGGTTTTCTATGGGGATTTTCTCGTGCTCTGGACAGTTCCTAAAATGGACAGAGGTGTCAGCAAAGATCACTGTGCTCAGGCAGAAAGTAAATTCAAAAAGAAAATAACTTCGTTTCTGGCACCAGTTGACAGAAGAAAAAAAAAAGTTTTCCAGTACAGTACCCCTTTAAGGACCAGAGCATTTTTTGCAGATCTGACCACTGTCACTTTAAGCATTAATAACGCTGGGATGCTTTTATTTATGAATTTGATTCCGAGATTGTTTTTTCGTGACATATTCTACTTTAATATTGGAATATTGTTGCCCCATACTTTCATTTTCACAAGATAAAAGGAAAAAAAGACCTCCAAAATCTGTAACGCAATTTCTTCTGAGTACGGAAATACCCCATATGTGGACATAAAATGCTCTGCGGGCGAACAACAAGGCTCAGGAGTGAGAACACCATGTACATTTGAGGTGATTTGCACAGGGGTGGTTGATCGTTACAGCGATTCCAACATAAACGCAAAAAAACTCCACCCACATGTGACCCCATTTTGGAAACTACACCCCTCACAGAACGTAACAAGGGGTATAGTGAGCCTTAACACCCCACAGGTGGACGTGAAAATGAAAAATTTGTATTTTTTTTACGAACATGCTGGTGTTATCCCAAATTTTTGCTTTTGACAAGGGGTAATAGGGAAAAAAGCCCCACAAACTTTGTAACCCCACTTCTTCTGAGTATATAAATACCCCATGTGTGGACATAAAGTGCTTTGCGGGCACACTACAGGGCTCAGAAGAGAAGAAGCACCATTGGGCTTTTGGAGAGAGAATGTGTCTGGAATTGAAGGCCATGTGCGTTTACAAAGCCCCATGGTGCCAGAACAGTGGACCCCCCCACATGTGACCCCATTTTGGAAACTACACCCCTCAAGGAATGTAACAAGGGGTGCAGTGAGAATTTACACCCCACAGATGTCTGACAGATTTTTGGAACAGTTGTACATGAAAATGAAAAAAAATATTTTCCATTTGCACAGCCCACTTTTCCAAAGATCTGTCAATATTCTATGTGACATATTCTACTTTAATATTGGAATATTGGAAAATTTTTGTCGATACTTCTTGGTGAAAAATTCAAAAAATTTCATGCAAAATTTGAACATTTTGCATGTTTCTAACTTTGAAGCTCTCTGCTTGTAAGGAAAATAGACATTCCAAATAAATTATATATTGATTCACATATACAATATGTCTACTTTATGTTTGCATCATAAAGTTGACATGTTTTTACTTTTGGAAGACATCAGAAGTAGAGATGAGCGAACTTACAGTAAATTCGATTCGTCACAAACTTCTCGGCTCGGCAGTTGATGACTTATCCTGCATAAATTAGTTCAGCTTTCAGGTGCTCCGGTGGGCTGGAAAAGATGGATACAGTCCTAGGAAAGAGTCTCCTGGTTCTGTATCCACCTTTTCCAGCCCACAGGAGCGCCTGAAAGCTGAACTAATTTATGCAGGATAAGTCATCAACTGCCGAGCCGAGAAGTTTGTGACGAATCGAATTTACTGTAAGTTCGCTCATCTCTAATCAGAAGGCTTCAAAGTTCAGCAGCAATTTTCCAATTTTTCACAAAATTTTTGAAATCCTAATTTTTCAGGGACCAGTTCAGTTTAAAGTGTATTTGAGGGGCCTTCATATTATAACTACCCATTAAATGACCCCATTTTAAAATTGCACCCCTCAAAATATTCAGTTTGTTAACCCTTTAGGTGTTTCACAGGAATAGCAGCAGAGTGAAGAAAGATCAAAATCTCCATTTTTTACACTTACTTGCTCTTGTAGACACAGTTTTAGAATTTTTACACAAGGGGCAAAAGGAGAAAAAGCCATCCAAAATATGTAACCCAATTTTCCTCGAGTAAGGAAATATCTCATATGTGAACGCAAAGTGCTCTGTGGGTGCAGTAGAGGGCTCAGAAGCGAAGGAGCGACAATGGGATTTTGGAGGGTGAATTTTGTTGAAATGGTTTATAGGAGGCATGATGCATTTAGGAAACCCCTACAGTAAAACAAAACAAAAAAACAAAAAAAAAAAAAACACATGGCATACTATTTTGGAAATTACACCCCTCAAGGAACATAACAAGGGGTACAGTGAGCCTTAACACCCTACAGGTGTTTGATGACTTTTTGTTAAAGTCGGAAGTGTAAATGAATTTTTTTTTCACTAAAATGCAGTTTTTCCACAAAATTTACCATTTTTACAAGAGGTAATAGGAGAAAATTCCCCCCAAAATTTGTAACCCCATCTCTTCTGAGTATGGAAATACCCCATGTGTGGACATCAAGTGCTCTGCGGGTGCACTACAATGCTTAGAAGAGAAGGAGCCACATTTGGCTTTTTGAAAGCAAATTTTTCTGAAATTATTTTTGGGTGGCATGACGTATTTAGGAAGTCCCTATGGTGCCAGAACAGCAAAAAAAAGCCACACATGGCACACCATTTGGGAAACAACACCCCTCAAGGAGCGTAACAGGTGTTTGACAAATTTTCGCTAAAGTTGGGCATAAAAATGAAAAATTTAATTTTTTCCACTAAAATGCTGGTGTTATCCCAAATTTTTCATTTCCCAAGGGGTAATAGGAGAAAAAGCCTCCCAAAATGTTTAACCCCATTTCTTCTGAGTATGGAAATACCCCATATGTGCATATAAAGTGCTCTGCAGGTGAACTACAATGCTCAGAAGAGAAGGAGCGCCATTGGGCTTTTGGAGAGAGAATGTGTCTGGAATTGAAGGCCATGTGCGTTAACAAAGCCCCCATGCTACCAGAACACTGGACCTCCCCAGATGTGACCCTATTTCGGAAACTACACCCCTCACGGAATGTAAGGGGTACAACGAGCATTTACTCCCCACTGGCGTTTGACAGATCTTTGGAACAGTGGGGTGTAAATGCTCACTGCACCCCTTGTTACCTTCCTTGAGGGGTGTGATTTCCAAAATGGGGTCACATGTGGGGGGGTCCACTGTTCTGGCATCATGAGGGCTTTGTAAACGCACATGGCCTTCAATTCCAGACACATTCTCTCTTCAAAAGCCCAATGGCGCTCCTTCTCTTCTGAGCCCTGTAGTGTGCCTGCAAAGCACTTTATGTCCACACATGGGGTATTTATATACTCAGAAGAAGTGGGGTTACAAAGTTTGGGGGGCTTTTTTCCCTTGTCAAAAGCAAAAATTTGGGATAACACCAGCATGTTTGTAAAAAAATACAAATTTTTCATTTTCACGTCCACCTGTGGGGTGTTAAGGCTCACTATACCCCTAGTTACGTTCTGTGAGGGGTGTAGTTTCCAAAATGGGGTCACATGTGGGTGTTTTTTTTGCGTTTATGTCGGAACCACTGTAACGATTAGCCACCCCTGTGCAAATCACCTCAAATGTACATGGTGCTCTCACTCCTAAGCCTTGTTGTGTGCCCGCAGAGCCTTTTATGTCCACATATGGGGTATTTCCATACTCAGAAGAAATTGCATTACAAATTTTGGAGGTCTTTTTTCCCTTTTATCTCTTGTGAAAATGAAAAGTATGGGGCACCACCAGCATGTTAGTGTAAGACAATTTTTTTTACAATAACATGCTGGAGTAGACACCAACTTTACCTTTTCATAAGGGGTAAAAGGAGAAAAATCCCCCCAAAATTTGTTAGGCAATTTCGTACGGAAATATCCAAAATGTGGCCCTTAACTGTTGCCTTGAAATACGACAGGGCTCCGAAGTGAGAGAGTGCCATGTGCATTTGAAGCCTAAATTAGGGATTTGCATGAGACGGACCCGGATGCAAGAATTATGCTTGCCTCCGATACCAAAATTACCCTACGGCATTGTTTCCCAAACAGGGTGCCTCCGACTGTTGCAAGACTTTCAGCATGCCTGGACAGTCAATGGCTGTCCGGCAATACTGGGAGTAGCTGTTTTGCAATAGGTGGTGGCTCCGTTTTGGAAACATTGCCGTACCAGACATTTTTCATTTTTATTGGGGTGGGGGGTATCTGTGTAGGGGTATGTGTATGTGTACTGTTTTACTTTTTATCTTGTGTAGGTGTTTTTAGGGTACATTAAAACGGCGGAAGTTCACAGCAAGTTTTCCACTGGGAGTTTGAGCTGCAGCGGAAAATTTGCTGCATCTCAAACTTGCAGCGAGAGACTCGCTGTAAACCCCCTTCCGTGTGAATTTACAGGGCAAACACCTCCAGCTGTTGTAAAGCTACAACTCCCAGCATGCCCTTTGGCTGTCCGTGCATGCTGGTGGTTGTAGTTGTGCAACAGCTGGAGGCACACTGGTTGCAAAGCACTGAAAATGTGTTACTTAACTCAGTGTTTTCCAACCCGTGTGCCTCCAGCTGTTGCAAAACTACAACTCCCAGCATGCAGGGTCTGTCAGTGCATGCTGGGAGTTAAAGTTTTGAAACAGCTGGAGGCATACGGGTTGGGAAACACTGAGTTAGGAACCAGTGTATCTCCATTTGTTGCAAAACTACAACTCCCAGCATTCCCAGACAGCCGAAGGGCATGTTGGGAGTTGTAGTCATGCAATAACTGGAGGAGAACGGTTTGGAGACCACTGTGTAGTGATGTCCAAACTGTAGCCCTCCAGATGTTGCAAAACTTCAACTTCAAGCATGCCAAGGCATGCTGGGAGTTGTAGACTGGCAACATCTGTAGGGCCAGATATTGCCAAACTACAACTCCCAGCATGCCTGGACAGTCTCTGCATGCTTTGAATTGTAGTTTAGCAACATCTGGAATGCTACAGTTTGGACACCACTGTATAGTGGTCTCCAAACAGTGCCCTTCAAGATGTTGGAAAACTACAACTTCCAGCATGCCGAGACTGTCCAGCAGGGCCGAATCATCATTGGCGCTCATGGAGGGGGCCGCCGTCACATTCGGGACATCCCTATGTCCCGGAAAATCTCATAGGCTCATAGGCCATAGCAGTAGATTGTGACCCCGGACCGGTGGAGCGGTGGTCGGAATACTGAAGTGGGACATACACTGTACATGGCTGAAGGCTGTATGTCTGTGGGGGAACTGTACTGCACCTAATGTGGGGAGCTATACTGCACCTACTGTGGGGGACTATACTGCACCTAATGTGGGGGAGTTATACTGCACCTAATGTGGAGGAACTATACTACACCTAATGTAGGGAACTCAGAGTAGACTAACCGACAGCTCACCTCCGCCACCTGCACCTGTGCACGGGCCTGGTCAGCAGCGTCCCTGACCACGTGTAAACAGCAAACAAAGAAGGACGGTCCAGCCCAAGGTTGCAGGTAAAAGCAGTGTTTTCTTTATTGGGTAGTATTCAGACAGAACATCAGCCGACGCGTTTCGGACCTACACCCGGTCCTTAGTCATGGCATGTACAAACATTAAAACATATTCCTTTTATATAAAACCTAAATGGTCATGTGATCTTTCATCAGCCTGGATGAAAAGAGACTTGGAAAACATGGTATGGATGAATGATTTCTCTAAAACATGGTTTGGATTCATTGGTTACAAACTGATATTACAAAAAATTCAGAACATCTCAAATTAACAGGTAGGGAACTAAACCAGAGAAGTATAAGGATATATGACCTGCATATAATGTTCAATATTTAGATATGCATCAGAACAGATTATAATAATTAGAGGTTGGCTGCAAGCAAGAGGTATATATATACAAAAAGTGAAAGATGAATATATTTATATTTTAAGGTGATCTTAGCAGGACAAAATTAAGTCCTGTCTAAGGTTCATCCCCAAAGGCTGACGTGTATATAGCTGGAACATCCAGAAGGACTCCCGGTTCAGGAGTGCCCTCCGGTGGTCTCCACCTCTCGTATATCTGAAGACCTTTTCTATACCTGTAATTTGCAAAGAACTAACATTACCACCGTGAATGTCCCTGAAGTGCTTTGACAGGGAGGACACATTAAATCCTATAACTTTCGCGTCCGAAATGTGTCTCCTAATCCGGCACTTCAGGGCATTCACGGTGCACCCCACATATTGAATGCGGCACTGTTCACACGTCGCTAGATATACGACGTGTGAACAGTGCCGCATTCAATATGTGGGGTGCACCGTGAATGCCCTGAAGTGCCGGATTAGGAGACACATTTCGGACGCGAAAGTTATAGGATTTAATGTGTCCTCCCTGTCAAAGCACTTCAGGGACATTCACGGTGGTAATGTTAGTTCTTTGCAAATTACAGGTATAGAAAAGGTCTTCAGACATACGAGAGGTGGAGACCACCGGAGGGCACTCCGGAACCGGGAGTCCTTCTGGATGTTCCAGCTAGATACACGTCAGCCTTTGGGGATGAACCTTAGACAGGACTTAATTTTGTCCTGCTAAGATCACCTTAAAATATAAATATATTCATCTTTCACTTTTTGTATATATATACCTCTTGCTTGCAGCCAACCTCTAATTATTATAATCTGTTCTGATGCATATCTAAATATTGAACATTATATGCAGGTCATATATCCTTATACTTCTCTGGTTTAGTTCCCTACCTGTTAATTTGAGATGTTCTGAATTTTTTGTAATAGCAGTTTGTAACCAATGAATCCAAACCATGTTTTAGAGAAATCATTCATCCATACCATGTTTTCCAAGTCTCTTTTCATCCAGGCTGATGAAAGATCACATGACCATTTAGGTTTTATATAAAAGGAATATGTTTTAATGTTTGCACATGCCATGACTAAGGACCGGGTGTAGGTCCGAAACGCGTCGGCTGATGTTCTGTCTGAATACTACCCAATAAAGAAAACACTGCTTTTACCTGCAACTTTGTGCTGGACCGTCCTTCTTTGTTTAATGTGGGGAACTATACTGCACCTAATGTGGGGCAACTATACTGCACCAAATGTGGGGGAACTATACTGCACCTAATGTGGGGGAACTATACTGCACCTAATGTGGGGAACTATACTGCACCTAATGTGGGGAACTATACTGCACCTAATGTGGAGGAACTATACTGCAACTAATGTGGGCAACTATACTGCACCTAATGTGGGGGAACTATACTGCACCTAATGTGGGGAGCTATACTGCACCTAATGTGGGGAGCTATACTGCACCTAATGTGGGGGAACTATACTGCACCTAATGTGCGGGAACTATACTGCACCTAATGTGGGGTAACTATAGTGCACCTAATGTGGGGGAACTATACTGCACCTAATGTGGGGGAACTGTACTGCACCAAATGTGGGGGAATGATACTGAACCTAATGTGGGGGAACTATACTGCACCTAATGTGGGGGAACTATACTGCACCTAATGTGGGGGAACTATACTGCACTTAATGTGGGGAACTATGCTGCACCTAATGTGGGGCAACTATACTGCACCTAATGTGGGGCAACTATACTGCACCTAATGTGGGGCAACTATACTGCACCTAATGTGGGGGAACTATGCTGCACCTAATGTGGGGGAACTATAGTGCACCTAATGTGGGGGAACTATACTGCACCTATTGTGGGGGAACTATACTGCACCTAATGTGGGGGAACTATAGTGCACCTAATGTGGGGGAACTGTACTGCCAACCTAATGTGCGGGGACGTATACTGCCAACCTAATGTGCGGGGACTTATACTGCCAACCTAATGTGCGGAGGAACTATACATCCCCAGCATGCCTGGACTGTATCGTTATGAAACATCTGGAAGGGCGCAGTTTGGAGACCACTGCACAGTGGTCTCCAAACTGTAGCCCTCGAGATGTTGCAAAACTACAACTCGAGGGCTACAGTTTTGAGACCACTGTGCAGTGGTCTCCAAACTGTGCCCTTCCATATGTTGCATAACGATGCAGTCCAGGCATGCTGGGGATGTATAGTTCCTCCGCACATTAGGTTGGCAGTATAAGTCCCCGCACATTAGGCCTAGACAGCCTTTGGCTGTCTAGGCATGCTGGGAGTTGTAGTTTGGCAACTCCTAGAAGGCATAAGGGAAGATGTCTTACCACTGATCTTCACTGCTGCCTCCACCGCTGGCTCTGCCACCGCCGCCGCCTCCTTTCTGCCGCCAGTCTCGCCGCTGCCTGCTGCGATCACTGGTCCCAATGGTCCCTGCACATTCTGGCCCCGGAGCGTGACGTCACACGGGGGTGGAGCCGTGACGTCACTATGCTCCATCCCCGTGATCGCTAGTAATCAGACCCGTAGAGCACACTCCGGGGGCTGATTCTAACGTGGTGCAGCGTGGAAGATCATGGGGGGTCCCCAGTGGCGGGACCCCCGCGATCAGGCATTTTATGCCCTATCCTTTGGATAGGGGATAAGATGTCTTAGCGCTGGAGTACCCCTTTAAGTACCAGGACGTCAGCGTGTACCTGTACGTCCTTGGTCCTTAAGGAGTTAATGTTTGCAGCCAGTAGGCTCCCTGGTGGGGTTATTTAGACCCCAGCTCTGCTGGTATTGCTTGCTGCTAATTGCTCTATGGTTTTTCCATGTTTCATAGCACCTTAGTTTGTCCACATGTATCCTGAGTTCAGCCATGGCTTCTTATCCTATATTTGTGTACCTAGATTTTAGCCTTGTTATGTTTATACTTTGCTCTGGGTTTTAGTGTTATGTTTTGTATACATTTAGTATACCTTGGTTAAAACCGTGTTCAGACTGTGTTCTGTTATCTCTCCTGTTTAGTTCTTGTATCTATCCTGTATAGTTCTTGTTCTCAGTCCAGTGTCCAGTACAGTGACCCCCGACCTACGATGGCTCCGACATACGATCATTTCAACATGCGATGGGCTCTCAGAGGCCATCGCATGTTGAAGGCAGCATCAACATACGATGCTTTTGTATGTCGGGGCCATCGCATAAACGGCTATCTGTCAGCGCTGACTGCTTCAGCTGCCGCCGGATAGCCGTTTATGGTGCCCGGTGATGGTCTCCTAGCTGTCCTCGAGGCTCCAGAGTGTCCTCTTCGGGATCCCCTCCATTGCCGGCGCTCTCCATCATCGTCATCACGTCGCCGTGCACGCCGTCCCGTCATGCAATAGGAGTGGCGTGCGTAGTGACGTGATGACGGCAACGTGAGAGCGACGATCCTGGGCAGCAGAGACGTTCCGGAGCGGCGGGGACATCACGGGGACGCGGCGACAGCGATGGAGCGCAACATCCAGGGCAGCGGTGACGGTCCGGAGCGGCGGGGACAGGTGAGTACAACTTCCTATACTTTACATTGCACGGATCCCTCAACATGCAATGGTTTCAACAAACGATGGTTCATTTGGAACGGATTACCATCGTATGTTGAGGGACCACTGTATTTAGTATTCCTGTCCAGTATCTTGACCCGTATTCCTCCATGTTATAGAGTTTTGCTTTTGAAGTTCCTGTATTCCTCCATGTTATGAGTCTGTTAAGACTTATCCGGTTCTCAGTCCAGTGTTTGGTATTTAGTATTCCTCTTTAGAATCCTAACCCCTATTCCTCCATGTTATGGAGTTGGGCTTTTGTAGTTCCTGTATTCCTCCATGTTATGAAGTTTGGCTTTTGAAGTTTTTCTTGTATCTGTCTAGTGTGAATTGTGTTCTAGTAATCCTGAACTGTATTGTGTCTGACATCAGTTAACCAGTTCATCCCCTGCATATACTGGTCCTTGATATTCCTGTTTGTTGGTTATTCTGTTAACCCCTCGTGTTCTTGATGTGTACCCCGACTTTGTACAGTTTCCATTTATTATGTTGACTCTGACGCCTCAGCACATTAGCACAGCGTATGGACCGTCTTCATGGTTGTAGATCCATCGCATAGGTCAGATATGCAATAGGAAGGGATAGCGACCTTAGGGAATGTTAGGGCGCACTTCTTCCCTTCCCTATGTGATGTGATCATAAGACTTCATTCATGACAACCAAAGTAGAGGAACTGAACTAGTCAGGAAGAAAGCATCAGCCTTAGAGACTACATAGGAAAACATATCATCCTTATACTATGGTTCTGGAGATGGGGAGGTACTTGTAGCACGTGCATGCCTTAGGGCAATGGGACCAATGGAAAGGGGTTGTCTTTTTGACTAGTTTTACTAGATAAATTGATACTGAAACACCAAAAACACTGTCATGAGGAAACATGACATTTCAAAACTTTGAAGTGGCAGGAGTCTAAGTGTTTAGACCTCTACTGATCAGGAGAACAAGCTCCATGTTACATGATTGAGACAAACTCGTTACGTAACTCTATGAGGATGTCTCGATCACATGACACAGGCAGGAGGAAGGGAGAAGAGCGCGATGCTCGTTCTCCTGATTGGTGAAGGTCTGAACACAGGGACAGATGGACACGAGTGCCCCCATCAATTCTGTTGGAAAAAGAAAAGCTAATTATGAGTATCCTCACAGCTAAATGTTCGTTCTCCAAAAAAATAAATTATAGGCATCCATCCTTGACAACCATTGACCAGTAATTCCTACTATTTTACATACAGAAGAAACTGATCTAGCACTCACACAACCCTGCTATATTCTGTATGGCTCAGCCCTGTGCTCCACAGCAATGTAATGAGTTGATTGACTCCTGTGTCCTCCTCACATAATCTAATAACAACGTTAATAAGAGCCGTATTGTTAAATGTAGAGTGAAGTCCATTGTAAAGGTTACAGACATGGATCCACTCCAGACTTCTTTTAGCTGCAAATGATAAATAATTCAAATTCAGTTAATTATTATTTTCTCTCAATTACAATTCATCTGCTGTTGTTAGGACCACAAATACATTGAAATGTTACCTGCTGGAATCCTATTGCTAGGAGCGACCAACTCAGGCCTGAATTATCTACTGCCTACTGTGTATGCATACTGAATGCACCAAATCACGTTTTCCCTCCCTAGTGCTATGAAATAAATAATAAGGGCTGACATGCTGAAAGAAGGTTTATCTAGAAGATGTGTCATGTTATGCTGAGGTCTAAGGAGGGATATATATATATATATATATATATATATATATATACATACTTTGGTAGTAAATCTTGAATTTACAATCCATTCATATGTAAATTGCACAAATGCAAATATGCTTATTGCTCACCTTTATATTACATATATTACATAATACGGGGTCCTAATTAACTGGAAAAAAAACCATAGTTTAAATTGTTAAGAAGAGAATGGTGGATATCAAGATCTCTGTATGATTAATAGATGAATAGTAACTGTAACAATAAATGAATCACTGCGAAGCTAAAACAAAGATGAGACCATCGAAAGATTCCCATACACCCTAGACTACAGTCATCTAAACCCAACCCTTTGGTGGTCTCCTGACTCTTTAGCGAGAGGTGATGTTGGTAGAGAAAAGAGTGGAGCACATTGGATTATCACCACCTAACCTTATTGTTTTAGAAAGGATAAGCCAGCTCCAGAACTGTCTGGCTGCGGCTTACCCCTCCCCATAGAGGAAACATGAACATGGGAGGTCAAGAAGCGTATATACCAAGGTCACTGGACTAGTGCTATTATTAGAAGGTGAGGGGAACATATGAAAGTGCAAAAATGAAAAATGAAAATGAATTTTATTGCTTGACATAAGTATTTGATACATCAGAAAAGCATAACTTAATATTTGTTACAGAAACCTTTGTTTGCAATTACAGAGATCAAACGTTTCCTGTAGTTCTTGACCAGGCTTGCACACACTGCAGCAGGGATTTTGGCCCCCTCCTCCATACAGACCTTCTCCAAGTCCTTCTGGTTTCGGGACTGTCGCTGGGCAATACGAACTTTCAGCTCCCTCCAAAGATTTTGTATTGGGTTCAGGTCTGGAGACTGGCTAGGCCACTCCAGGACCCTGAGATGCTTCTTACGGAGCCACTCCTCAGTTGCCCTGGCTGTGCGCTTCGTGTTGTTGTCATGCTGGAAGACCCACCCATCTTCAAAGCTCTTACTGAGGGAAGTCCCAAAGAATGATGTTTCCACCTCCATGATGCACGGTTGGGATGGTCTTATTGGGGTTGTACTCACCTTCCTCATGATCATTGATGCCTCACGAGGGGACATCTTGCATACAGCCCCAGACCGAGGGAGATTGACCATCATTTTGAATTTCTTTCATTTTCGAATAATTGCGCCAACAGTTGTCTTCTTACCAAGCTGTTTGCCTATTGTCCTGTAGCCCATCCCAGCTTTGATGGTCAGGATATGAAGTTGTAAAGTTGTCCCCTGCCAGCCCGTAACCAGTCCCTTGGGCGGAAGCCATTCTTTTCTGCTCAGGCTGTCAATCATGCTGGGGGGGAGGGGACTACTTGCTACTTATTCATGGCACCCCTCACCTTGTTGGAGAAGCCAAGGCTCTTGTGATAGTGCTGCAGCTTCTTCAGTATTTACTAGCACTCGTCTTTGTAAGTGCTGTACCATGAATAATGGGGGAGCGTGGATTTAGACTCCTGCTAATCTAATGTTAATGGCCTAAAGGGAGGATAACCTAGATAACCCCTAGAGCTGCATCCTCACCATTGAGGCTGGGAACATTTTTGACTATGAGGGCTTCATGTCAATTCCTGGATGAATGTCAAGTAGTGGATACAGTTGACTTTTAGTTTTTATGTTAAAGTGAATCTGTCAGGTAATTTATAGAGGGATGGAAGCTGAGCTCAATGAAATATGGGATTACTGTACTGTATATGATTTGAAGCACAAATTCTACATACAAATAGAGGACTTTTTGACAGGACTCCTAGTAGAGTTCAGCTTCTCTGCATCTTTCCCATCCTACTCTCAGATCGGTTCACATTCACCTACATTCTCCATGTAGTTCTACTCAATGCAGGCATTTGTTTACCTACTTTTCATTAAAAAAAATCTAAGCTGAAATAGTGAGATTTATAAACACTGTATAAATGCCAGCAAATGTTTGTTTGGATTGTGGAGAAATTGACAGGGAGGAAGACGGATCTATATCCGAGATGCCAAAATGTGCCACGTCTAGCAGATGGTAAATACTACTTGGACAGGAACAGCGCAGAGAGATGGCATAATATTTACTAGGCAGATGGAATCCAGCTACAATAAATTAGCCTTGATCCAGCAGGGAAGGTTTACAGAATTCTGAATAACACGGAGAATATGGAATAATTATCCTTTAATTTACATCAAGGGGAAACGGCTGTAATTAACTAGAAATGCAGATAGTTCAAAGAGTGGGAAGAAAAAACTCCACCATCAATAAACAAGGGAAGTTCATCACTTATATCCCAGCAAGATGAATGCATTAACCCTACACAAATCATATGATCACAGGTGTAACTTGTATGTACTGTAAACAAGCCATACAACCTGCAATATTACATAATGTACTTGTTCAGCATATATCCAAGACCCGGACTGGCTCCAATAGACTTCGTTTCGGCCTTTATTCTCTGCGCTGCAGGGTTGCTGGGACATCTTATGTGATGACCAGGCATTATAGACCACTTCCTGACCTACAGACCTTCCTTGGTTATAGGTATTGGACTGGGAATTTATTTGTTTGTCAAAAAAGTAAGTTTTGGCTATGGTGGAAAGCTATCAGAGTACACAGAGTAAGGCAACCTGCTGCATATTACAGCGTGTCTATGAACTGGACAATGGAGAAATGAAAGGGGGCAGCCTGATTTGAAGAATTATGATTAGTGTTGCTTGCGAATATTCGCAATGCAAATTTTATTCACGGATATGGCATATTCGCGAATTTGCGAATATAGCACTATATATTTGCAATTACGAATATTCTGTTTTTTTTTTCACAGTACACATCACAGTGATCATCCCTCTCTGATTCCAGCTTGTGTGGTGTAAAGAAGGCTCTAATACTACTGTGTGAGACTGGCGTACGAATTTTCGCGTATGCGAAAATTAGCATAAACAAATTTTCACCTATGCGAATTTTAGCTTATGCTAATTTTTGCATATGGGAATTTTCGCTTATGTTAATATTTGCATATGCCAATTTTTGCATATGCGAAAATAAAACGCGAATATTATGAATATGAGAATTTAGCGAATATATGACGAATATTCGTCCATATATTCGCAAATTCGAATATGGCCTATGCCGCTCAACACTAATCATGATTTCTTTTACACCATGTGGATGGCCAGGTGTGTTGTCTCACTCACCTTTGCAGGTATACAGATGCAGTGTCTGCCAGGAAACCTTGGAGCCTGCCATTTATGTGGATGTTACTCTGAGACGTACCACATATTGGAATATTGCAAAGACCAAGTATACCCATCATGGCAGCTGTAATCCCTAATGGCAGTGGCCTCTTTCAACACCAATGTTTTCTGCACAATTCAAAAATTGTCTAGGAATGGTAAGGAACATTATAAAAAAGTCAAGATCACTTGGCCTCCAAATTCTCCAGACCTCAATCTGATCGAGCACCTGTGGGATGTGCTGGAAAATCAGATCCAGTCCATGGAAATCCTACCTAACAACTGACAGGGTATTCCAGCCATTAACACTTATCCTCTATCCACAAGATTCCTGGTTAAGTGTATGATCAGGGGTGGTCGATCTCTATACAGTCATCCCTCAACTTACAATGGCCTGAACATACAATAGTTTCAACATACAATGGTCTTTTCTGGACCATTGTAAGTTGAAACCAGACTCAACATACAATGTTATGGACAGTCCAGATCTGTGATACCTGTCAATGAACAGACCAATCAGAATGGGCATTCACTGGTAAAACTCCTGTATTACTGAAGCGTATGCACTGACTGGTGTCTGGTAGCGCCTCCCTACAGTACAGGGAGGTACTACATGTTTTGTACTACTCTTTGGGCCAGGGTTAGCTGCTCTTTTGGATACCAGGTGAGGGCGGCTCCATGTTACTTTTTTTAGGACATTGCGTGCATTGTACAGGACCCCGAAGAAGCTCCTGTCCTCTACATAGACCAGTGCTTCCCAAGCAGGGTGCCCCCAGCTGTTGCAAAACTACAACTC
The DNA here is from genome assembly GCF_029499605.1 of Hyla sarda. Taxonomy (NCBI): domain Eukaryota; kingdom Metazoa; phylum Chordata; class Amphibia; order Anura; family Hylidae; genus Hyla; species Hyla sarda. Next base: position 77,013,479 of record NC_079194.1, on the reverse strand, counting down.
CCAGCATGCCCGGACAGCCTTTGGCTGTCCGGGCATGCTGGGAGTTCTAGTTTTGCAAAAGCTGGAAGCTCCCTGCTTGGGAAGCACTGACATAGATAGTGATTACAGCTCCCAGCAATCTTTCTTACTTTTATATGTAAGGACTTACTATATCTTTATCTACTTATTTTTCTTTAATCCTCACTTTTTCCTACTTTTGGATTACATTTTGGTGCCTTTAGAACCAATTACCAGGTTTCCATAGAGTCATGGTCTCAACATACAATGGTTTCAACATACAATGGTCGTCCTGGAACCGATTAATATTGTAATTTGAGGGACCACTGTATTGGCGTCCTGAGTCTACAGAATAGAGCTGCACTTTTGTGCATGTACTATATACTGCTGCACCCTTCATTGTGTATGGTAGCTGTGCAGAGCGCCAAATACCCCAGACAACTTGTCTTGTGGAGTCCATGCCTTGATGGGTCAGACCTGTTTTTTTTTTTGGGGGGGGGGGGGGGGGGGGGGGACAATGAGAACCTAGATTATATAGGAAGGGGGTTTTAATGTTATGGCTAAATGGTGTATGTGTTTCCATTTAGACATTCTACAAAGAAATCAAATGTGAACTTAAATGTATATTGGAGGAAAGTATGTCTACACTACACACAGCCTGTATTCTGTTACTATGAAGGATCATACATTTGAATAGGAGTTGTGATATTAAAACAATATAACATCTTTAATTGAGATTATTGCAGGGTTGCTTAAAGGGGTACTCCGGTGGAAAACTTTTTTTTTTTTAATCAACTGGTGCCAGAAAGTTAAACAGATTTGTAAATTACTTCTATTAAAAAATCTTAATCCTTCCAATACTTATTAGCTGCATAATACTACAGAGGACATTTTTTTCTTTTTGGAACACAGAGCTCTCTGCTGACATCACGAGCACAGTGCTCTCTGCTGACATCTCTGTCCATTTTAGGAAGTGTCCAGATTAGGAAAAAATCCCCATGGCAAACATATGCTGCTCTGGACAGTTCCTAAAATGGACAGAGATGTCAGCAGAGAGCACTGCGCCTGTGATATCAGCAGAGAGCACTGTGTTCCAAAAAGAAAATAATTTCCTCTGTAGTATTCAGCAGCTAATAACTACTGGAAGGATTAAGATTTTTTTTTTTATAGAAGTAATTTACAAATCTGTTTAAATTTCTGGCACCAGTTGATTAAAAATAAATAAATAAATAAAGTTTTCCACCGGAGTACCCCTTTAACTTTTCATGCATTGAGACAATAAAAAATAGATACAAAGATGAACATAACCTTTAGTCCTCTGCTACCGGCATGAATATTAACAATACCACTAAGTACTCAGTTAAAATATAACTGGACCCATAAATGTAAATGTTATTATCCTTAAATAGCTGGCCTGATTCTTATAGCTTCTTTATATGCCCTCCGTATCCTGAGATATTATATTCACTCCCATTATAAAATTAAGTTCGGACAGCTCTCGAAATTGTCAGACAAACTATGCACCCAAATATCTCGAGAGTGGGATGGCGTATCAAGAAATTGGAAAAGGTGTCAGGGCGCCCTATACGATTTACTGAAAGTAACATCTATTTTTTTTTTTTTGGGGGGGAGGGGGTCTCCTTTAAGTATTAATGAACAAAACTGTGAGCGTTATCTTTGTCAAGGTTATGCTTGGTTCTGCATGGGCTCTGGACATTTCTATCTACAGAGAGTCATACCAAGTGTATTTGTCACTTTATCTGTAACTAAAATTTGTAAATAAACACATTGCATCACAGATCTTCAAGGAATTAATGGACTTTTAAATATGAAATAGATCTTCTCTTAAGAAAACCAACTTTAGGAGTCGGATGTGTCCTTAACTCAATGTCGTTTTCACTTACTTTGATTTCAAACTTTATCATTTTGAAGGTTCTCAAGCATAAGATCATTAGAAAGAACAAGGGGAAGAGGAGAGCGTAAAGAAAAGCATCATTAAATAGAAAGTCTGAACAGAGTCTTGTGTGCCTCGAGCAAGAAGAGATTTCACTTTCTGTTAACTGGCTGACTGGCTTTCCATACAGCGGAGCAGGATAGACACATCTTATCCCGCTGACTCCGTCCATGTTTCCATCAGAGAGCCACATTATTAAGTAGCGGATCCTGCAGTCACAATGCAATGGGTTGGAAGATAAATTCAACTTTTTTAAGTTTATCAAGTTATCAAATGCTCCAGCAGGGACTACTGATATTAGGTTCTCCTGTAGGTACAGCTCTTCTGTTTCCCTGGGTAGGGATGGAAAGACCTTCAAGTTCTGGGAGTTGCAGTCCACCCGTAATGTATTATCAGTCAAGTATATACATTTACATTGTACAGGGCAATCACTTCCACTGACATCTGTCAGGAACCAGATCCCAAGAAGTATTAGGTTTGGACCAATCAGCATCCTGAAATGAGAAAATAGAACCAGTAAAGTCATTTGGCCATGCCCTATGTTTTGTGGGTAGCATGCTAAAGCAGGGTCAGTGAGGACACCAGCAGGCAGGTACTCTTTAAAGTGATTGTTTGATACGAAACAATTTACAAATATTCATTTAGAAAATTATAAGGAATTGTCTCGTATAAACTACATTGTCTTGTAAGAATGGTGGACATCATGGAAGGATAGTCTATTACTCTATTAACCTTACCATACATAAGAATATATGGTAACCTCTCCACCCTTACCATACATGAGAATATTCATGTATTCTATATAGAAAGAGGAGGGGTATGCCGCTGCCATACAAAAAGATGGAGCTGTTGAAATTCAACATGCCCAACTCTTCTCTCCCCTGACATTATCTGTTGGGCGAGAGTTTGGAAGCCTCAATACAGATTGCTAGACAAGTTGCCTGGTCTCACTGAAGTTGGTGGGTTCAGGCGACCTTTCACTAATGTGTGTGGGGACCTTGACATAAAGGGACCATCCAAAGTAAACAACCCTTTTAGGAATGTCTACACAATTGCTGTATGAGTCTAAGGTTATGTTCACATTGCCATTACTTTCTGTTCCACTCAGGGCTCGTTCAGCTTTTTTTTTCTTTTATGGATCAAAATGGACCCTAAAATGGGTTTGAACACACTGACAGGTCACGGACACTGTTCACTTGAATGGGGACTGTCGGTGATTCTGTAGTTTAACGGGGGGGGGGGGGGGGGAAATTGTGCATGCGCTAAACTGCCATCGTTCTGACGGAATTGCGGATGAAACTCCAAATAGCGGAGTACGACGGCAATGTTAATGAGGCCTAACTAAATAATCAAGATGTATTTACAGTATATAATGCACATGCTCTAGAGGATCTTGTGTTATTTACTTTTGAACTATCCTTCCCAATGGAGAGTAAATGGATGGGGATGTAATGGCGGGCTGTTAGTTGTGCCGGTTGGGAGTGATTCTGTAATTAAACAGTCACATAAAGTTGAGAAGTTACTTCCACCTTTAAAACTCTGCAGCATTTAACCTTCTCTGACTTACACGTGTTTAGCTGTATATTAATTGCCTCTTGTTCTCATTGTAGTTCTAATACCCAATCTATCTGGGAAATCCAATGACAGTGCATTTTAATTGTCACATTTTTTGCTTGCAATGTGGCTATTTTCCAAAGCCTGTTAAATTATAAGAGGTAAAGATAGAAGTTAAAATTTATGGGGCGTGAAATTAAAAGCTGAAAATTTGATAAGGCAAATATAACATAATATATTTAGATTAGAGGTCGGTTTTCTTATTGCATTTATTCGATTTTCTCATTGGTATAAATATACAGTAGTTAAAGTATATGGTATACCAAGATTAAAGGGGTTATCCACCATAACGCGCTTTCAGTACGTACCTGGCAGACAGTAATGAACATGCTTAGGAAGGATCTGCGCTTGTCTTGGGGCTAAAAGGCTATGTTGTGGAAACACCATAACACTGTGGCTAGCTTTTTGTGAACTGGTATTTCCTGTCTGGGTTTTCTTTTTTGACTACAAATCCCATAATTCCATTTTCCTCCCTCCCACACATCAGCCACCCCACCCATTGAAACATAAATGAGCTGCTTCCATTCAAAAGACCTGTGGTTTTCAATCAGGGTGCCTAAAGCTGTTGCATTAGTTGCAGCTTGATCTCTCTTCCACCAAGCGATCGCTCCACCCATTGAAGCAGACAGGCTCCCTGTCATCAGCTGACTAGTGAGTTAGGATTCAGCCGCATTGCAACCTGGGAAAAATCTGAGACAACAGTCATTTTGTATGCTGTTAAAAATAAATATTGGGGTGAAAATCCCAAAAGAATTGTGAGAAAACCGTCACACACAGGTACAGCATAGTCAAATACCCCTTTAAGCATTCGATCTTAGTATGAAAGATTCTTAAAGGGGTTGTCTGCTTAAGACAATGGGCTTCATTTACTAGCTGAAACCGACCAGTTTTTTTTTGGCAAAGAGTGTCTGAGACATGTCTGCACCAGTCTGCCACAGTGTGCGCCAGGAAAATCCGACAAACCCGACAATACACTGTGAAAAGCCAAAAAAGGGGCGTGATCTTTCGCAGAGGTGGCGTGGCAGACACATAAGAGGCGTGGTTTCCCAACCCTACCTATTTGCTATTGAATTCACAGAAAATCCTGTGGACAAATGGCTGGAAATTTCCACCTAGAAAAAGCTGGTCAGAAAATTTTCGCGACTTTTCCCTATAGTAAATAGAGAGGAATCCTGCAAGTCTGAAACAACTTTTCCCACTAGTAAAAACTTGACACTCTTAGTAAATGAGGCCCAATATCTTTTTGTGTGACGAGTCTTCTCACCACACTTCAGCTGTAATCTGCAATGGAATTTGGCATCAACTTTTTTTTTTTTAAAGAAATAAACATAACATGGGGATAACTTACATAGACATAAGTGCTCTGACAAACAGAAGTGCTGTTCTGCCACACTGACTGCCTTCATCACTGGTCATGTGATCACATCAGCTATCGCTACCAAAGTAAAGTCACTAGTCAAGTCAATTACAGTCAGAGTGGTTGTACTGAAGTCTGACCCAAAAGTACTTCAAGTCCAAGCTAGCTGCAAGGCCCTGTCCGTGTTACTGATCAACGCTCTGCGGTATATATGAAAAAAAATAGGAACAAACAGAATGGCGCTATCTAAGTGCCTTACATTATGGTTGGAGCAGATTGTCCCAATAAATATGGGAATGTATATATATATATATATATATATATATATATGTATATATATTTTTATATATTTATGTCTCCCTAAGCAGACACATACATACACACAGATTAGCAAGGTGTATGGTGAGCAGTGATGGTTAGATCTGCTGCGGGTATAGGTAGAGGATTGTATCTCACTTACCTATGCAAAACACTGCAGGCACAACACTGCTTAGCGCATAGAAGGAGTGCGATATACTCTCGAGGTCCTCTGGCTGCCCGGCATCCAGTCCCGATCAACGGCTCTGTCGGTCTAGAGTGAGTGGAGAAGTGGTCCCGAAAGGAAGCTGCTCTAGCAGTTTCCAGGGTAGAAAAGATGGATGATGTCCGTGGTGCCTTGAGGGTATGTAGCAATGAAACAAGTGTCCTGGATTCATTGGGCTACTTTTTTATCGAAATATAACAAAATAATAAAAAAACTAAATAGTTTAAAATAAAGTGAAAAATGCTGAAAAGGATGGGAGCAACGCGTTTCGCAAGGTGACCCCAGCCTGACGAAGCGAGGGTCACCCTGTAAAAACACGTTGCTCCCATCCTTTTCATAATTTTTCACTTTATTTTATTTCATTGCTACATACCCTCAAGGTGCCACAGACATCATCCATCTTTTCTACCCTGGAAACTGCTGGAGCAGCTTCCTTTCGGGACCACTTCTCCACTCACTGGCATAGAAGACTTTAACAACTGTCTAACCTCAGTAAAGCTGCAGTTAACCCTTACCTGGTCTTGGACTATTATTGCCCTGTCTAAATTTGGGATAGCGGTGCTACCGTTTGGGTGGATACTGGAAAAACCACTCTGGTGTCACGAACATTAGGAGTTGATAACACCTTGCCCCTGGGCTATACCATCTGCCCCATCCACGTACACCCTTCACACCCCATTGTCACACCACAACTTTGGTGTCACCACAGAAGGTGCAAGTGAACAGCCGACTTGTTGGTGACAAATGGGATTCCTCCAAATTGCTCCCATATATACTAGGGAGGAGCTAGCCTCGTAAGTCTTAGCTGAGGTACAGCCAAGTGAAGACCTGAGAAGTTGTCTGGTGTTCCTGAGGGAGACCAAGGCCTAACCACGCAGCCACGCAGCTACTACCAGTAACCCCTGCAGGTGAAAGTCAAAGCCTGGCGGTAAGCACAAATACAGGGGACAAGTCTATTCAAGATAGTCAAGGCAGTCAAGTCTGTCATTTACTAAAGTCAGCGTGGGTTGCACAAGTCAGTCCAAGTCCACTACAAGTCCCAGCGAGCCAACAAGCTCCCTAAAGTTCACTGAGCATCTCTTTGGGCCTAAACTGAGCTGTAAAGACTTTACCATCCTGTCTGCTTCAGTAAAGTGCCGTTGTTCCGTAACCTTGCATTGGAGTGATTATTTACCCCGCACATAGCCCAGGAACCAGCAGTCATACCTCGGGTGGTATAGAGGATAACCACGCCCTGGCGTCACAAACACAAAGGGTTGATGCCACCTGCCCTAAGGGTTAACAAGATCTGTCCTTCCAACACCCTCACAACAACTTTTGGCGTCCTACGAACAGGATACGGGTATTACCCTATACAAAAATACCCCCCCCAGTCTAAACTCTGTATTGCAAAGAAACTCGTACGTCAGTGCAACAGAAATTGCGCCAGTTTTGTACAGGACTTTGTCAGTAAAAGCTCGTCTGCTGGAAGGCGCTTGTGAAAAAGAGAGGGAGGTGAAGAAAAGTTTATTGTCTGCCATTGTGAAAAGTATTGAAGCTAACCAGGCCCAAACAAGAAGTGCCCATATTAAATTCTGTGATGGGTGTAGTTTCCAAAATGGGGTCACATGTGGGGTCACATGTGGTAAACGCATATGGCCCCTGACTTCCATTCCAAACAAATTCTCTCTCCAAAAGTTCAATGGCGCTCCTCCTCTTCTGAGCATTGTAGTGCGCCAGCAGAACACTTGACGTCCACACATGAGGTATTTCCATACTTAGAAGAAATGGGGTTACAAATTTTGGGATGCATTTTCTCCTATTACCCCTTGTAAAAATTAAAAATTTGGGGAAAAACCAGCATTTTTGTGAAAAAAAATGTTTTCTTCATTTTCACATCCGACTTTAACAAAAAGTCGTCAAACACCTGTGGGGTGTTAAAGCTCACTGTACCCCTTGTTTCATTCCTTGAGGGGTGTAGTTTCCAAAATAGTAGGCCATGTGGGTTATCTTTTGCTGTTCTGGCCCCATAGGGGCTTCCTAAATGCAACATGCCCCCCAAAAACCATTTCAGCAAAATTTGCTTTCCAAAATCCCATTGTCGCTCCTTCCCTTCTGAGCCCTCTATTGCACCCGCCAAACATTTCACATACACATATGAGCTATTTCCTTACTCGAGAAAAATTGGGTTACAAATTTTGAGGGTCTGTTTTTCCTATTACCCCTTGTAAAAATTCCAAAACTGGGTATACAAAAACATGCGAGTGTAAAAAATGAAGATTTTTAATTTTCTCCTTCACTTTGCTGCTATTACTGTGAAACACCTAAGGGGTTAACAAACTTTCGGAATGTCATTTTTAGAGATGAGCGAACTTACAGTAAATTCGATTCATCACGAACTTCTCGGCTCGGCAGTTGATGGCTTTTCCTGCATAAATTAGTTCAGCTTTCAGGTGCTCCCGTGGGTTGGAAAAGGTGGATACTGTCCTAGGAGACTCTTTCCTAGGACTGTATCCACCTTTTCCAGCCCACCGGAGCACCGGAAAGCTGAACTAATTTATGCAGGAAAAGTCAGCAACAGCCGAGCCGAGAAGTTCGTGATGAATCGAATTTACTGTAAGTTCGCTCATCTCTAGTCATTTTGAATACTTTGAGGTGTGCAGTTTCTATAATGGGGTAATTTATGGGGTATTTCTAATATGAAGGCCCCTCAAATCCACCGCAAAATTTCGATTTAGAAAATTTTGTGAAAAATTAGAAAATTGCTGCCGAACTTTGTAGCCCTCCGATGTTTTCCAAAAGTAAAAACATGTCAATTTTATGATGCAAACATAAAGTAGACATATTGTTTATGTGAATCAATCTAAAATTCATTTGGAATGTCTATTTTCCTTACAAGCAGAGAGCTTCAAAGTTAGAAAAATGCTAATTTAAAAAATTTTTCATAACATTTTTGAATTTTTACCAAAGAAATGATACAAGTATCGACAAAAAATTTACCACTAACAAAGTAGAATATGTCACGAATAAACAATCTTGGAATCAGAATGAAAAGTAAAAGCATCCCAGAGTTATTAATACTTAAAGTGATATGTGCAAAAAACGCTCTGGTCCTTAAGGTGAAAATGGGCTTAGTCCTTAAGGGGTTAAAGTCCTTATCAAGCATGGGCTGCAGATCAAGCCATCAAAGTGTTACTTGCTCAAACCTCAAGTCCATTACCTGGGCCACGTTGTCAGCGCATGGGGAAAGATGTCAGGAGCTTCCTAGGATTTGCCAGCTACTACTGCCGTTTTATCCCACACTTTACCCAAATTGCAGAACCCCTTATGGCTCTCCTGCAGGGAACAGCGAAGGAGAATTACAGTGGGAGACTACCTATTGATTGGGCCAAAGTGCAAGAGACAGCGTTTCAAGCATCTGCTGTCACAGCCACCCATCTTGGCGTATCCGGATTACAGTCAGCTGTTCCGGCTATATACTGATGCCAATTTTGAAGGCCTAGGAGCTGTCCTGTCCCAATTCCAATATAGCCAAGAGAGAGTGACTGCCTACGCCAGTCGAAATCTGCGAGGGGCGCAGTAGAACGATACCAATTACAGTTCATCCAAGTTGGAACTTCTCGCCCTGGTATGTGCCATGACAGAAAAATTCATTCAAAATAATTTGGCTGCTACGCCATTTACTGTCTGCATGCATAACAATCCTTTGGCCCACCTAAACACTGCCAAGTTGGGCGACCTTGAACAGCGATGGGCTCCAAGATTAGCTAATTACAGCTTTACCATCAAGTACAGAAGTGGCAAGTCAAATGTCAATGACGATGTACTGTCTAGAATGACCCCCGGTGAAGAACCACCCGTAGAAAACGAGTGGGAAGACGTGGAGATGCCCCAATTTTGTTAATGGTTTGTAAACCAGAATGTTGTTACCGCCCTCGTGGATGGAGCAGCATCTGTGTCACGGCAAAAAGAATGGCCTCAGTTGCTATCTGAGTTGGTGGAAATCTATAACAACACCGTGCACTGTTCCACTAGGTATACCCCCTTCTATTTGATGATGGGATGACATGGGCAACTGCCTAAGGATCGAACATTTGGGTTACAAGCCCCGATCAACAGTTCTCCTCAAGCATCTCACGAGTGGATTTCTGATCACCAACAGCGAATTTGAGAAGCCAAAGAGATTGTCAGTAAAAAGATGGATAAGGCCCAACAAAGCCAACAGGACGACTACAACCACCATGCCACAGCCAAGCCATTACAGGTGGGTGACAAAGTCTGGCTAAGAAAATTCCCTAGAACAGACAAGCTGGATTCCAGTTGGGAGACAGTGCCCTAAACAGTGACAGCTATTCCCTACCCTTAGTCTGATGTCTATGAAGTTCAGAAGTCTGGGTATGAGCCATATGTTGTCCATAGGAATCCTATTAAGCTTTGCTTGAAGGAAGATCTCCCCTTGTCTCCACCACCACTGCCTTCTCCTTGTGTCAGACCGGTTCCTCACGAAGGGATTCATCCATTCATGGACTTCTCTATGTTCTCACTGACTCAGCCAACATTTATCTGTCTAACTCCAGGGCAGGAGCTGATCCCTACACCTCTAGTCAATGCACTGGCTCCTAGTCTATCTCCTCTAGCTCCAGTTTATGTACCAGCTCCGAGGGTTCCAGAAGTAATCCCTGTTCCTCCAGCTCATGCCCCGGCTTCCACATTTCCGGCAGTTACTGTTCAGCTGGTTACAGATCAAGTAAAATTTTTATTGTCTGTTGAAGAAATATCTGCTGACTTTCCAGACTAACCTTCAGATGCTGGTTCTCAAGAGGTGGTGCTGCATAGAACCCAGCGGTCTACTCAAGGACAATTGCCCGCTGGATATAGAGAGTAAACCACATGTATATAATAGTCAATAGTAAAATGTACTATTACATCAGGATTGTCTAGTCTTGAAAAATGTTTATGTACTGCGTAATTTTGTGTACAGAAAGCAGTGTACAGTATTAAGTCAGGACTGTAATCTTATAGTCAGTATAGTTAGGCTGGGTTCATATCACGAGTTGACCTTTTGATACGATCTTTTGAAGCTCAAATCGAATGAAATAGTATCTGTGCACGGACAGGTACTAACAGATAGGGAGTCATTAACTATTATGGGGCTGTGGACCCGATCGTAGTCAGCTAGTGACTACGATCTGGTCATTTTCTCAGCATGTCAGATTTTTGACATGGACTAAAATTCGTGGCAGATCACAAGTTTTTTAGGCAGAGTCAAAAATCAGATCCCCTGAGAAAATGACCAGATCGTAGTCACTAGCTGACTATGATCGGGTCCGCAGCCCCATAATAGTTAATGGCTCCGTATCTGTCCGTACACAGATACGATTTCAGGCAATCTGAACTTCCGAAATCGAATCTGTGCATCGAAAGGTCAAATCGTGGTGTGAACGCAGCCTTAGATTTACTAAGTCCATAAAATTGTACTCTGTCTAATGCTTATTGTTTTACGGTCCACTGTGCACAGGGTTCTCTTGTGGCCAGAGAGAGCACCTGGTGAGCGTAAGCAGCACAAAAAGGTGGAAAAGCTATTGTCTATATGCTGCTGTTTTATACTGTAAAATGTATTAAGTCAGTGTAATTGTTAATCTATTGTTACGGGGAGAAGTAGAGAAACATGCCGATGGGCCTCGTTAGCATAGGGATCTGTGTAGAGAGCCTCAGGCAGCCTGATCCGCCCCAATGCAGTTACAAAATCAATTAACCTACTCAAACCATTTGTTGACTACACCCTGGTTCAAATACCCCATTCATATGAGTATGTCTGGACATTCATTTATAATACCACATGAACTCTATCCCTGTTACCAGCCCTGTGAAGGACATTGGCACAATGCCCCAGGGACTGTTCTGTTTATCACTACTTTTGCATGGCCTCCAGTGGGCACTTCATGTCATTCCCCCTTCAGGACGATACGCCAAGGATGAATTCTTTTCAGAGGGGGAGTTTGTGGTGGCCCAGTACAAGAGTTGTTCTCCTGCACGCTTGTCCGTCCTGTGTGGTGGCTTCCCTTTCAGTGTTCCCCTGGGTCCACATACCTCCTATGGACTCTAAAGTGTTAACTGCTCTTATGTTATATGCTGGTTAATCCTTTGAGCCATTTGTCTCTTTAAATATTGTTTCTAAGGCCTCTGTTACCAAGGAGGGTGCAAGAGAAACAGGTGACTTGTTGGTGACCAATGAGATTCCTCCAAACTGCTCCCATAGATACTAGGGAGGAGCTAGCCTAGTTAGTCTTAGATGAGGTACAGCCAAGTGAAGACCTGAGAAGTTGTCTGGTGTTCCTGAGGGAGACCAAGGCCTAACCATGCAAGCACGCAGCTACTACCAGTAACCCCTGCAGGTGAAAGTCAAAGCCTGGCGGTAAACACAAATACAGGGGACAAGTCTAGTCAAGATAGTCAAGGCAGTCAAGTCTGTCATTTACTAAAGTCAGCGTGGGTTGCACAAGTCAGTCCAAGTCCACTACAAGTCCCAACGAGCCAACAAGCCCTAAAGTTCACTTAGCATCGCCTTGGGCCTAAACTGAGCTTTAAAGACTTTACCATCCTGTCTGTCTCAGTAAAGTGCTGTTGTTCCATAACCTTGCATCAGAGTGATTATTTATCCCGCGCCTGGCCCAGGAACCAGCAGCCATACCTTGGGTGGTATAGAGGATAACTACGCCATGGCGTCACGGACACAAAGGATTAATGTAATCTGCCCCAATGGTTAACAACATCTGCCTTTCAACACCCTCACCACATATGTGCAATCAGGGCTCTGTACACTGAGGACAAGCAGATCTCTGTACACTGAGGACAAGCAGGGCTCTGTGCACTGAGGACAAGTAGGGCTCTGTGCACTGAGGACAAGTAGGGCTCTGTGCACTGAGGACAAGCAGGGCTCTGTGCACTGAGGACAAGCAGGGTTCTGTACACTGAAGACAAGCAGGGCTCTGTACACTGAGGACAAGCAGGGCTCTGTACACTGAGGACAAGCAGGGCTCTGTACACTGAGGACAAGCAGGGCTCTGTACACTGAGGACAAGCAGGGCTATGTACACTGAGGACAGGCAGGGCTCTGTACACTGAGGACAAGCAGGGCTCTGTACACTGAGGACAAGCAGGGCTCTGACCACTGAGAACAAACAGGGCTCTGTGCACTGAGGCTCTGTGACATGCTCCTGCCTCACACAGCAGGATGATTGACAAGCCAAGAGCATGCACAGAGCCCAACTTGTCCCATTCACATTTTTTGTATTTGGTCTTTTCACACACAGGCAATAGCTGCAGGAACTGCATTTTCTCACACAAAAATATACAATTTTTTTTAATGTTTTCAATGTTTATTGCAAATATACTTATAATGGTATTATCTACATTATATAAAAAGTTTTTGCAAACAACAGGTCATATTAACACTTATTCTGGCCTCTCGAATTGCAGAGACAGGCCTCCTCTCCACTCTGACATGTGTGACTCATGTACTGGGCTCCAGGTTAGGAGGGGGAGGCACGTCCTTGTGGCCTCTCCAAATGTTTGGCTGAAGAACCAAACAGAGTGAATATAAGTTTACAGTCTGTGGGCTAAGTAAAGAATTTGCATCCAGTCTCTCCCAGCCTTTGCATCTAGTCTCTCCCAGCAGTGAAACAGCAAGGAAGTCTCTGCTAACTATAAGAGGGAAGTATACAAGCGATTGTTTGAGCTGTGATTGTTTTGAGCTATATACAAGAGTGTGAAGTATACAAGTGAGTGTGGGTATAAAAGTGAGAGGGACTTAAAATTAAGGGACTTTAAATTCAGGGAGTTTAATTGACATATTTGAGTGTTTTTTTTGTTTTCATTTACTGATATTTTTTGCAATCCCCAAACCTAGAATGGCCTGCATGTTGGAAAATGCAGTCCAGTGTGCATCTTGTACAATGTATGAAATCCTTGAGCAGCAGTTCAAGGGTGAATATTGTTGTGTGAGATGTGAGCGAGTTGTTCGTTTGGAAGCCCAAATCCTGGATCTAGAGGAACAACTGGCAACATTGAGACGCATTGACAACTTGGAGAGGAGTCTTCTGCTCACTGAGCAGGCACTCTCGGGGGTAGAGGTGGGGGAGGACAGTGGGATGGAGGTGCAGGACAGTCAGGCAGCTAGCTGGGTTACAGTTAGAAAGCAGGGTAGGGGAAAAAGTGTCAGGGAGGCTAGTCCTGAACTGGCACACAATAAGTTTGCCCGCTTTGCAGATGAGGGGGATGCAATTTCAGAGCTAGCAGTACTGCAGCAGGATACTGCCTCTGACCACCAGGGGGGTGTCTGCTACAGTAAGGAGGGAGGGAGGAGTGCAGGGCAGGCCAGACAGGTACTAGTTTTGGGGGACTCAATTATTAGGGGGACAGACAGGGCGATCTGTCACAAAGACCGGGATCGCCGAACAGTGTGTTGTCATCCTGGTGCTCGAGTTCGGCACATCGCGGATCGGGTTGACAGGTTGCTGGGCGGGGCTGGAGAGGACCCAGCAGTCATGGTACATATTGGAACCAATGACAAAGTAAGAGGTAGGTGGAGTGTCCTTAAAAATGATTTCAGGGACTTAGGCCGCAAGCTTAAGGCAAGGACCTCCAAGGTAGTATTTTCTGAAATACTACCAGTACCACGAGTGGCTCAGAAGCTGGTGTAGTAAGGAGGGGTTTCGGTTCATGGAGAACTGGGCCAACCTCGTTGTCGGTTACCGGCTCTACCGTAGGGACGGGCTGCACCTCAATGGGGAGGGTGCAGCTGTGCTTGGGGTGAAGATGGCTAGAAGGTTGGAGGAGTGTTTAAACTAGGGACTAGGGAACCTACAGCAAAGAGGGGGAAGATAGCGTAGATAGAGAGGTGGGAATTATTAATGTACCTGGGGGTGGAGCGGAAGGGAGGGGTTAGAATAGTTAATAGGAATAGGCTTCATAGGAAAATAAAACATATACCCTTGAATGCTCTGACTGAGTCTAACTGAAGCTGGGTCTGTATTCTAAAGTGTTGTATTATTAAGTGTTACATCTGAGAAGTTTTATAAGCAGAAGTTTAAAAAGCAGGAGTTGTAAGCAGGACCCACTGTAACTGTAAGTATTACACTCCCTTGATAAAAGTAGTTTTTCTTAATAGTTAATAACAACTGTTTGTCACCAAGGATATGGACAGCAGGATTGGAGGTTTTCTTCAGTGCACATTGTGCCACATGTATACATCTCTGGAGCAGCAGCTTCAGGGTGAATACCGCTGTGACAAATGTGAGCATGTTGCCCACCTGGAAGCTCGTATTAGAGATCTAGAGGAGCAAAATGCAACATTGAGGGCGATTGACAATCTTACAGAGCAAGCAGTTAGTGGGGTAGAAATGGAGGTTGGAGAAACTAGCCAGGAGGCCCAAGTAGGGAGCTGGGTTAATGTAGTTAGAGGGACTGGAAAGGGGGCAAGGAAAAGGAAGGTCACTTCTGCTTCTGATCTCCCAAGTAAAATTGCCAAGTTGGGCAATGATGCGAGGGCCTCAGTATCAGAGATGGCAACCCTAGTGGATACTGGTCTCCCTAACAGCCGGGGGAACAGCTCAACTAGTAGTGTGGGGGATGGTAACGCAGATAGGCCAAGACAGTTAGTTGTGGTAGGGGATTCTATAATCAGGAAGACGGATAGAATAATTTGTCGCCAAGACCACCTCAACCGAATGGTTTGCTGTCTCCCTGGTGCCAGGGTTCGGCATGTGGTGGAAAGGGTGGACAAATTACTAGGGGGGGCTGGGGATGACCCAGCTGTCGTGGTCCATGTGGGAACCAACGACAGAATACATGGTAGGTGGAGGTCCTTGAAGAATAATTACAAGGAACTAGGTGCCAAGCTGAAGGGAAGGACCTCTAAGGTTGTGTTCTCTGAAATACTTCCTGTGCCATGCGCATCGCAGGAAAGACAGCGGGAGCTTAGGGAGTTAAATGCATGGCTTAAGTCGTCGTGTGAGGGGGAAGGGTTTGGGTTTTTAGAGCACTGGGCTGACTTTTCATTGGGGTACAAATTCTACGGATAATTTGCACCTGAATGGAAGGGGGTCCGCTGTGCTGGGGGAGAGAATCCTGGAAGGGGTGGCTGAGTATTTAAACTAGGTGAGTGGGGGGAGGATAATAAAGCAAAGAAAGCAGACAGTGGGATGGATAGGTTAGAGAGGGGTCAGGACATAATGGTGGGTGGAGAGGAGTCCTGTGGGGGGAGGTTAAGAGCAGTGGATAAGGAGATTCATGCGTTACAAACCAGCTGTAAAAATAAATGTAGCCCGAAAAATTGTAATCCCAATAGTTCAAAAAATTCCATTAGCCCCAATAACTCAATAACTACAATAAGCCCCATTAACTCAAAAAATACCTTTAGCCCCAATAACTTAAATAACAACGTTAGACGCAATAACGCAAAAAATCCCATTAGCCCCAATAACTTAAATAATAACGTTAGACCCAATAACTCAATAAATCCCATTAGCCCCAATAACTTAAATAGTACAGTTAGCCATTATGACTCAAATAATAACATTAACCCCAATAACTCTGAAAATCCCATTAGTGAGACTATATGTGTAAAACTTAATGGAAATGTAAAGTGTATGTTCACAAATGCCAGAAGCCTAACAAATAAAATGGGGGAGCTTGAGGCCTTCATACTGGAGGAACATATTGATATAGTTGGGGTCACTGAGACATGGCTGGACTCCTCGCATGACTGGGCTGTCAATCTGCAGTGGTTTACATTGTTTCGCAAAGATAGAATGAACAGAAAAGGTGGTGGAGTCTGTCTGTATGTAAGAAGTGGTATGAAAGTCAGTGTGAACAATGCCATAGTGTGTGATGATTCTGAGGAGGTGGAATCACTGTGGGTAGAATTACAAAAGGAGGGAAATACTGAAAAAATAATGTTTGGTGTAATCTACAGACCCCCTAATATCACTGAAGAGATAAAAGGTCGGCTGTATAAACAAATAGAGAGGGCCGCCCGGGCAGGTATAGTGGTAATAATGGGAGATTTTAACTATCCAGATATAGATTGGGGCCGGGGGCTGGCTAAAACTACAAAGGGGCGACAATTCCTAAATTTATTGCAGGATAATTTTATGGGCCAGTTTGTGGAGGACCCAACAAGAAGTGATGCCTTGTTGGATCTGATCATTTCCAACAACGCAGAGCTGTTGGTAATGTAACTGTGCGGGAAAACCTTGGTAATAGCGACCACAATATAGTTACTTTTGACTTAAAATGTAGAAAACAAAGACAGACGGGGAAGGCAAAAACATATAACTTTAAAAAGGCAAATTTCCCTGGGCTGAGAGCTGCACTACAGGACATAGACTGGGGGGAAGGTGTTCTCAAGTACTGATACAGAAGGTAAATGGGACATCTTTAAATCAACTCTAAATAACTATACAGCTAAATATATACCAAAGGGGAACAAATATAAAGGCGGAATGGGTTCTTTAGTTCTGTATACACTATGGAAAAAGGAGCTGACATTGGCCAGGTCAGTGCTGGTAACACATCATGTAATGTACTGAACTGGCTTAATGTAGAGATGGTACAAGATAAGTTAAGTAATATAAATGTAAGCAAATCTCCAGGGCCAGATGGATTGCACCCAAGAGTTCTTAGAGAGGTAAGTTCAGTAATATCTGTACCCTTGTTCATGATATTTAGAGATACTCTGGTGTCTGGTATTGTGCCAAGGGACTGGCGCAAGGCGAATGTGGTACCAATCTTCAAGAAGGGCTCTAGGTCTTCGCCAGGCAATTATAGATCGGTAAGTCTAACGTGCATTGTGGGTAAATTGTTTGAAGGACTTATAAGGGATTACATACAGGAATACATAGGGGATAATAATATTATAAGTGATAGCCAGCATGGGTTTACTAAGGATAGAAGTTGTCAAACCAATCTAATTTGCTTTTATGAAGAGGTGAGTAGAAGCCTTGACAGAGGAATGGCTGTGGATATAGTGTTTCTGGATTTTGCCAAAGCGTTTGATACTGTCCCTCATAGACGTCTGACAGGTAAGTTAAGGTCCTTGGGCTTGGAAACTTTAGTTTGTAACTGGATTGAACACTGGCTCATGGATCGTACCCAGAGAGTGGTGGTCAATGATTCATACTCTGATTGGTCCCCGGTTATTAGTGGTGTACCCCAAGGTTCTGTACTGGGCCCGCTGCTGTTTAATTTATTTATCAATGATATAGAGGATGGTATTAACAGCTCTGTTTCTATCTTTGCAGATGACACCAAACTTTGTAGCACAGTACAGTCTATAGAGGATGTGCATAAGTTACAAGATGCATAGACTAAGTGTCTGGGCATCCACTTGGCAAATGAGGTTCAATGTGGATAAATGTAAAGTTATGCATCTGGGTACTAAGAACATGCATGCATTGTATGTCTTAGGGGGGATTAAACTGGCAGAGTCACTGGTAGAGAAGGATCTGGGTGTACTTGTAGATCACAGACTACAGAATAGCATGCAATGTCAGGCTGCTGCTTCCAAAGCCGGCAGGATATTGTCATGTATCAAAAGAGGCATGGACTCAAGGGACAGGGACATAATACTCCCCCTTTATAAAGCATTGGTACGGCCTCACCTGGAATATGCTGTTCAGTTTTGGTCGCCTGTTCATAAAAGGGACACTGCGGAGTTGGAAAGGGTGCAGAGACGCGCGACTAAACTAATATGGGGCATGGAACATCTTAGCTATGAGGAGCGATTAAAGGAGTTCCAATTGTTTAGTCTTGAGAAGAGACGTTTAAGGGGGGATATGATAAACGTATATAAGTATATAAATGGCCCATACAAAAAATATGGAGAAAAACTGTTCCAGGTTAAACTCCCCCAAAGGACGAGGGGGCACTCCCTCCGTCTGGAGAAGAAAAGGTTTAGTCTAAAGGGCCGACACGCCTTCTTTACCGTGAGGACTGTGAATTTATGGAACGGTCTACCTCAGGAACTGGTCACAGCAAGAACAATTAACAGCTTTAAAACAGGGTTAGATACATTCCTGGAACAAAATAACATTAATGCTTATGCAGAATTATAAAACTACATCCCTTTCCCTTATCCCCTTACACCCTTCCCTTCAATTCCCTGGTTGGACTTGATGGACGTATGTCTTTTTTCAACCATACTAACTATGTAACTATGTAACTATGAATCCCATTAACCCCAATAACATAAAGGATGGAAATGTAAAGTGTATGTTCACAAATGTCAGAAGCCTAGCAAATAAAATGGGGGAGCTGGAGGCCTTGATACTGGAGGAACATATTGATATAGTTGGGGTCACTGAGACATGGCTGGACTCCTCGCATGACTGGGCTGTCAATCTGCAGGGCTTTACATTGTTTCTCAAGGATAGAATGAACAGGATAGGTGGTGGAGTCTGTATGTAAGAAGTGGTATGAAAGTCAGTGTGAACAATGCCATAGTGTGTGATGATTCTGAGGATGTGGAATCATTGTGGGTAGAATTACAAAAGGTGGGAACTACTGAAAAAATAATATTTGGTGTAATCTACAGACCCCCTAATATCACTGAGGAAATAGAAGGTCGGCTGCATAAACAAATAGAGAGGGCCGCCCGGGCAGGTACAGTGGTAATAATGGGAGATTTTAACTATCCAGACATAGATTGGGGTCGGGGGTTGGCTAAAACTTCGACAATTCCTAAATTTATTGCTGGATAATTTTATGGGCCAGTTTGTGGAGGACCCAACAAGAAGTGATGCCTTGTTGGATCTGATCATTTCCAACAACGCAGAGCTGGTTGGTAATGTAACTGTGCGGGAAAACCTTGGTAATAGTGACCACAATATAGTTACTTTTCACTTAAAATGTAGAAAACAAAGACAGACAGGGAAGGCAAAAACATATAACTTTAAAAAGGCAAATTTCCCTGGGCTGAGGGCTGCACTACAGGACATAGACTGGGGGGAGGTGTTCTCAAATACTGATACAGAAGGTAAATGGGACATCTTTAAATCAACTCTAAATAACTATACAGCTAAATATATACCAAAGGGGAACAAATATAAACGATTAAAACTAAATCCTACATGGCTGACAAATGATGTTAAAAGAGCAATAAACAACAAAAAAATAGCCTTCAAAAAAATACAAATCTGAGGGGTCAGCTATAACATTTAAACTGTACAAGGAGCTTAATAAAATCTGTAAAAATGTAATAAAAACTGCAAAAATTCAAAATGAGAGACAGGTGGCCAAAGAAAGCAAAACTAATCCTAAATATTTTTTTAGATATATAAATGCAAAAAAACCAAGGACAGAGCATGTAGGACCCCTTAATAATGATAATGGGGAGGTTGTCACGGGCGATTAAGAGAAGTCGGAGCTACTGAATGGGTTCTTTAGTTCTGTATATACTAAGGAAGAAGGAGCTGACATTGGCCAGGTCAGTGCTGGTAACACATCATGTAATGTACTGAACTGGCTTAATGTAGAGATGGTACAAGGTAAGTTAAGTAAAGTAAATGTAAGCAAATCTCCAGGGCCAGATGGACTACACCCAAGAGTTCTTAGAGAACTAAGTTCAGTAATATCTGTACCCTTGTTCATGATATTTAGAGATTCTCTGGTGTCTGGTATTGTGCCAAGGGACTGGCGCAAGGCGAATGTGGTACCAATCTTCAAGAAGGGCTCTAGGTCTTCGCCAGGAAACGATAGACTGGTAAGTTTAACGTGCATTGTGGGTAAATTGTTTGAAGGACTTATAAGGGATTACATACAGGAATACATAGGGGATAATAGTATTATAAGTGATAGCCAGCATGGGTTTACTAAGGATAGAAGTTGTCAAACCAATCTAATTTGCTGGATTTAGCAAAAGCGTCTGATACTGTCCCTCATAGACGTCTGACAGGTAAGTTTCGGTCTTTGGGCTTGGAAACTTTAGTTTGTAATTGGATTGAACACTGGCTCATGGATCGTACCCAGAGAGTGGTGGTCAATGATTCGTACTCTGATTGGTCCCCGGTAATTAGTGGTGTACCCCAAGGTTTTGTACTGGGCCCGCTGTTGTTTAATTTATTTATCAATGATATAGAGGATGGCATTAACAGCTCTGTTTCTATCTTTGCAGATGACACCAAGCTTTGTAGCATGGTACAGTCTATAGAGGATGTGTATAGGTTACAAGATGACTTGGATAGACTAAGTGTCTGGGCATCCACTTGGCAAATGAGGTTCAATGTGGATAAATGTAAAGTTATGCATCTGGGTACTAATAACCTGCATGCATCGTATGTCTTAGGGGGGATTAAACTGGCAGAGTCACTGGTAGAGAAGGACCTGGGTGTACTTGTAGATCATAGACTAAAGAATAGCATGCAATGTCAGGCTGCTGCTTCCAAGGCCAGCGGGATATTGTCATGTATCAAAAGAGGCATGGACTCGAGGGAAAGGGACATAATACTCCCCCTTTATAAAGCATTGGTACGGCCTCACCTGGAATATGCTGTTCAGTTTTGGGCACCAGTCCATAAAAGGGACACTGTGTTGCTGGAAAGGGTGCAGAGACGCGCGACTAAACTAATATGGGGCATGGAACATCTTAGCTATGAGGAGCGATTAAAGGAGTTACAATTGTTTAGTCTTGAGAAGAGACGTTTAAGGGGGGATATGATAAACGTATATAAATATATTAATGGCCCATACAAAACATATGGAGAAAAACTGTTCCAGGTTAAGCCCCCTCAAAGGGCAAGGGGGCACTCCCTCCGTTTGGAGAAGAAAAGGTTTAGTCTCAAGGGGAGCCATGCCTTCTTTACCATAAGAACTGTGAATTTATGGAACAGTCTACCTCAGGAACTAGTCACAGCAGGAACGATTAATAAATTTAAAACAGGGTTAGATACATTCCTGGAACAAAATAACATTAATGCTTATGCAGAAATATAAAATCCCATCCCTTCCCCCAATATCCCACCACACCCCTACCCTTCAATTCCTTGGTTTAACTTGATGGACTTATGTCTTTTATCGACCGTACTAACTATGTAACTATGTAAAGAAAGGTACAGTCTGGCTTGTCCTATTATGCCCTAAGTGTCTGCACCTCCTATAGTGGTGACAGTTGCACTTTAACCTGTTGGGGACGAAGGGCGTCAATACGGGTCTATGGTGACCCGGTGACCCGGAATATAAGGGGGATTGCGGTTGTCTAAGACACCTACGATCCCCCTGAAGCGATAGGAGTGAGGTGGCAGGGGTGCCACCCCTCCTATCCCTGCTATTGGTGGTCTAGACGCGACCACCAATAGCAGATCGGGGGCGGAGGGGTTTACTTTCGTTTTCCCCGTCCTGTCCACCCACAATAGGCGGGCCAGAACGGGGAAAACGAAGAGGACCGGGCGCCGACGTCCACTTACTCCTCTGGAGGCTGCGGGTGACGGAGATCGGCGGGCGGCGACTGAGATCTGCGGGCGGCGTGCGGCAGAAGAGGACGGCTCCCTGGATGCGACGGAAGCCGGTGAGTAGTTGCCTAGCAACATCTAGAGGGCTACAGTCTGAGACCACTATAGTGGTCTCTAGACTGTAGCCCTCCAGATGTTGCAAAACTACAACTCTCAGCATGCCCAGACAGCTGTTTGCTGTGTGGGCATGCTGAGATTTGTAGTTTTGCAACAGCTGGAGGTCTACAGTTTAGATACCACTGCACAGTGATCTCTATACTGCCCTCTAGATCTTGCAAAACTAAAACTCCTAGCATGCCCACACAGCTGTTTGCTGTCTGGGCATGCTGGGAGTTGTAGTTTTGCAACATCTGGAGGTCCACAGTTTGGAGATCACTGTGCAGTGGTCTCTAAATTGTACCACTCCAGATGTTGCAAAACTGCAAATCGCAGCATGCCCAAACAGCAAACAGCTGTCTCTGCATGCTGGGAGTTGTAGTTGCGTACCTCCAGCTGTTGCATAACTACATCTCCCAGCATGCCCTTCTGTGATCAGTACATGCTGGGAATTGTAGCTTTGCAACAGCTGGAGGCACACTGGTTGGAAAATACTGAGTTAGGTAACAGAACCTAACTGAAGGTTTTCCAACCAGTGTGCCTCCAGCTGTTGCAAAACTACAACTCGCAGCATGCACGGTCTGTCAGTACATACTGGGAGTTGTCATTTTGAAACAGCTGGAGGTTTGCCCCCCCATCTGAACGTACAGGGTACATTCACACTGGTGGGTTTACAGTAAGTTTCCTGCTTCAAATATGAGCTGTTGCAAATTTCAAGCGGGAAACTCACTGTAACCCCCGCCAGTGTGAATGTACCCTAAAAACACTACACTACACTAACACATAATAAAGAGGAAAACACTACATAAACACCCCCTTACACTGTCCCCCCCCCCCCCCAATAAAAATGAAAAACGTATTGTACGGCAGTGTTTCCAAAACGGAGCCTCCAGCTGTTGCAAAACAACAACTCCACGCATTTCTGGACAGCCACTGACTGTCCAGGCATGCTGGGAGTTTAGCAACAGCTGAAGGCACCCTGTTTGGGAATCAGTGGTGTAGAATACCTTTATGTCCACCCCTATGCAATCCCTAATTTAGTCCTCAATTGCGCATGGCGCTCTCTCACTTCGGAGCCCTGTCGTATTTCAAGAAAAACAGTTTAGGGCCACATATGGGGTATCTCCGTACTCGGGAGCAATAGCACTATAAATTTTGCAGGGCTTTTTCTCCTTTTACCCCTTATGAAAAGGAAAAGTTGGGGTCTACACCAGCCTGTTAGTGTAAAAAAAAAATGTTTTACACTAACATGCTGGTGTTGCCCTTTACTTTTTATTTTCACAAGAGGTAAAAGGAAAAAAAGACCCCCAAAATTTACGGAGTACGGAGATACCCCATATGTGGCCCTAAACTGTTTCCTTGAAATACGACAGGGCTCCGAAGTGAGAGCATATATGGGCGTAAAATGCTCTGTGAGCGTACAACAAGGCTCAGGAGTGAGAGCGCACTATGTACATTTGAGGCCTAAATTGGTGATTTGCACAGGGGTGGCCGATTTTACAGCGGTTCTAACATAAACCCAAAAAAATAAATACCCACATGTGACCCCAATTTGGAAACTACACCCCTCACGTAATGTAATAAGGGGTACAGATAGCATTTACGCCCCACAGGTGTCTGACAGATTTTTGGGACAGTGGTATGTGAAAATGAAAAATTTAATTTTTTTGTTTGCACAGCCCACTGTTCCAAAGATCTGTCAAACGCCAGTAGAGTGCAAATGCTCACTGCACCCCTTATTAAATTCTGTAAGGGGTGTAGTTTCCAAAATGGGGTCACATGTGGGGGGGGTCCACTGTTCTGGCACCACGGGGGGGCTTTGTAAATGCACATGGCCCCCGACTTCCATTCCAAACAAATTATCTCTCTAAAAGCTCAATGGCGCTCCTTCTCTTCTGAGCATTGTAGTTCGGGGGGGGGGGGGGGGGGGGGGGTTGCTGTCCTGGCACCATAGGGGCTTCCTAAATGGGACATGCCCCCCCCCCAAAAACCATTTAAGAAAAACTCACTCTCCAAAATCCCATTGTTGCTCCTTCCCTTCTGAGCCCTCTACTGCACCCGCCGAACACTTGACATACACATATGAGGTATTTTCTTACATGAGAGAAATTGGGTTACAAATTTTGAGAGGATTTTTTTTCCTTTTACCCCTTGTAAAAATTCAAAAACTGGGTCTACAAGAACATGCGAGTGTAAAAAATGAAGATTTTGAATTTTCTCCTTCACTTTGCTGCTATTCCTGTGAAACACCTAAAGGGTTAACACACTTACTGAATGTCATTTTGAATACTTTGAGGGGTGCAGTTTTTTTTATAATGGGGTCATTTATGGGGTATTTCTAACCAGAAGACCCTTCAAATCCCCTTCAAACCTGAACTGGTCCCTGAAAAATTCCAATTTTGAAAATTTAGCAAAAAAGTGGAAAATTTCTGCTGAACTTTGAAGCCCTTTGGTGTCTTCCAAAAGTAAAAACATGTCAACTTTATGATGCAAATATAAAGTAGACATATTGTATATGTGAATCAAAATATTATTTATTTGGAATGTCTATTTTCCTTACAAGCAGAGATCTTCAAAGTTAGAAAAATGCAAAATTTTCAAATTTTTCATCAAATTTTTGAATTTTTCACCAAGGAATGATGCAAGTATCGACGAAAATTTACCACTAGCATAAAGTAGAATATGTCACAAAAAAACAATCTCGGAATCAAATTTATAAGTAAAAGCATCCCAGAGTTATTAATGCTTAAAGTGACAGTGGTCAGATGTGCAAAAAATGCTCTGGTCCTTAGGGTCATAATGGGCTCCGTCCCCAAGGGGTTAAAAGAGAACTGTGCATAAACCAATTCCTCCAAACCTCAATCAACTGAAGTAACGTTGTAAAAAAGAGTGGGGCAAAATTTTTTTGCGTGACTCAGCCAAATTTATTAAATAGCAAAAATAACGGTGGAACTCCAAAGTATGGACGGGATACACGGGCGCTCAACAACAAGGTAGCAGGATAAAATGTTTATTCACCCATAATGCAATGCGTTTCACAGCACAGCTGCTTCATCAGGCCTGATGAAGCAACTGTGCTGTGAAACGTGTTGCATTATGGGTGAATAAACATTTTATCCTGCTACCTGGTTGTTGAGCGCCCGTGTATCCCATCCATACTTTGGAGTTCCACCATTATTTTTGCTGTACCTGACGAGATGAGGAGTGGCTGCTGACGCCTTATTCATATTCTACACCTTGATCCATTGTTGCACTTGGGGGAGTGTAAGCCACTGGAGTAAGAGCAATATCCACCTAATTCAATCCCTTTGTGCAACAACGGTGTCACACTGTGGAACGCTGTCTGTCTTTTGTTTTATAAATTTATTAAATGGTCGCAGGGCAGGGCATTTGATAAATTTTGTGAAATTTCACTCTTCACATACACCAAAAAGCTACGCTAAGTCTGGGCTGGTGCAGAATTGTGACTTTTTGATGGCTTTTGTAAATTCATTACCATTGTATAAGATTAACCTTAAACAGTTGGTCTGTACGCTCTTTTAAAAAAAAAAAAAAAAAAAAGTGTAAATAGCCTGAGGTGCAGCACTGCGCCTAAATAGAGACAAATCTACACACAAAAACAGCTCTAAAGTCAATGATAAATGCCCCCAAATGTTAGAAACTGGTAAAGTCATAGATAAAACAATTACTTCAAGGTATTGTTTCATAAAGGTGGCTCTACAAGCTATTGAATCATGGGGTGCACTTCGTTTTTCATACATGCCTTTTCTATTCTGGCTTCATTTTTGTTAAATAATGAAACAGTGGAATCTGTTGTGTGTTGTTCATTTCATGTTGTATTTACCAAATTTTAAGACCTTTTTAAGGATAATTTTTTTTATTAGGGCCGTGATTCGTAAAAGTTATGTCCTCATTCGTAAGTAGAATTCAAAGAGGGCGTACTTTCTTTTTCTCATGACTGTATGTCCCACAAAGATTTTTAGTCATTATGGATGCTAAGAGCAAGATACAGTTTAAAAGATATTTCTTATTTTTGGATCTAGGTTTTTTGTTTTAGTTAAATAAAAAAAAAAAACATTCAATAATGTTACAGTATATAGAATATGAAGCTCTTAGCACAAACGGTAATGAGAACTTTTAATAAGAGACGCGATGGACTAATATAGGTATATATTGCTGAGAATGCTTTCTTTTTAATAGAAAAAAAACATCCCTAACACAACAAATCACTAAAATTATCTGCTCTCTGCACAGTATCCATTCACCCTGACTGCATATTAAAGGGGTACTCCAGTGAAAACCTTTTTTCTTTTAAATTAACTGGTGGCAGAAAGTTAAACATATTTGTAAATTACTTCTATTAAAAAATCTTAATCCTTCCTGTACTTATTAGCTGCTGAATACTACAGAGGAAATTCTTTTCTTTTTGGAATGCTCTCTGATGACATCACGAGCACAGTTCTCTCTGCTGATGTTATTATAATAATAATAACGCTTTATTGATTGTTGTCCTTAATGGGATTTGAACCCAAGTCCCCAGCTCTGCAAGGCAGCAGTGCTAACCACTAAGCCACCATGCTGCCCTTAGCTCATATTTGCTCATATTTGCTATACATGGTTGCTAAAATGGACAGAGATGTCAGCAGAGAGCACTGTGCTCGTGATGTCATCAGTGTTCCAAAAATAAAGGAATTTCTTCTATAGCATTCAGCAGCAAATAAGTACTGGAAGGATTAAGATTTTTTAATAGAAGTAATTTACAAATATGTTTAACTTTCTGCCACCAGTTGATTTAAAAGAAAAAAGGTTTTCACCGGAGTACCCCTTTAATGCTATTCAGGAAACTACAGATCTAGACAACACATTTCAGTCAATGCCTCCGACTACAGAATAAAAGTTAGGAGCTCCCCAGTGTTTACATCCAATACAGAGCTATTGTCAGCTATTTTCTGCTTGTTTGATGCATTAGGGCAGGGTCACACAGGGCGCATCCGCAGCGTATTTCACACTGCAGATGCACCGATGGCACTTACAAGGGGGACTGCAGAACAAGCTCCCTGCTGTAGAAATCCACCGCTAAGAGTGGACACATAGAGCTACCCAGCCAAAGCCGGGAGCTCACTCTGCAGGCCCTCTTGTAACTGCCATTGGCCCCATTGGACCCTGCCCTTAAAGGGGTACTCTGCCCCTAGACATCTTATCCCCTATCCAAAGGATAGGGAATAAGATGTCTGATTGTGGGGGTCCCGCCGCTGGGGACCCCTGGGATCTCGGCTGCAGCACGCCGCTGTCATTGCTGCACAGAGCTAACTCGCTCCGCGCGTAATGATGGGCGATGCAAGGGCCGGAGCATCGTGGCGTCTCAGCTCTTCCCCCTCTTGACATCACACCCCGCCCCCTTAAAGCAAGTCTATGGGAGGGGGCATGACGGCCGCCACGCCCCCTCCCATAGACTTGTATTGAGGGGGCGCGCCGTGACGTCACTATGAGATGGAGCCGTGATGTCACGATGCTCCTGCCCCTGTATTGCCCGTCATTACGTCCGGAGCGAGTTTGCTCTGTGTAGTAATGACAGAGGGGTGCTGCAGCAGAGATTCCGGGGGTCCCCAGCGGCGGCACCCCCACGATCAGACATCTTATCCCCTATCCTTTGGATAGGGGATAAGAGGTCTAGGGGTGGAGTACCCCTGTAAATAGGTACCTTTTAGACAGTGATGATAGGTAAGATACGAATACGTTCTACATCCTGCAATGTGCCACTACTAAGGATAGTCCTTCTCTATGGAAGAGTGAAAACCTACTTGTCACAATCTCTTTGTATCATAGCGCTTCCATTTGTTATTTACCCCCAATCATAGCATGATACTCATAAATCAAGAAGACATAGGACCAATCATTAGGCCTTGGTTACTTGAGATCTGTTGTAGTGCTTACAATAGACTGTGCCCCTAACACCTTTACGAGCGGGTTAGTAAGGAGAAACATTGACCCCAGGATTTAAGCAATCTTTCCTAATTTATTTCCTTTTGAAGACACCTCAAATGTGAAGAGAAAGTCGAAGAACACTTTATATGTGTTTGGGCACTGTTACCCTGAAGAGTGCAGTAAGTAGGCAGTTTTTCTGTGTGGGAGCACTATTACTTTGAGAAAGATACTAAGGAGGCATTATTTGTGCGTTAGAGATCTAGGAGGTCACTATTACTGTGAGGAAGCACAAAGGGGGACTTTTAGCCTATGTTCCCGCTAGTGAATGTCCGCACGGAAAATCTCCACAGAACGTGTTCATTCTTTCTGCGTGGAAATCGGAAACATCTGGCATGGAAATTCCGCAGTGTAATCTCAGTGCCGAATTCCAATGCGGAATTTTGCTATACATTGTGATCTGATCACCCCTATGATGTGTTTTCCCAAACTGAAAGGACATTTCAGTACAGAAAAACCTATCCCCTATCCTGCGGGGGGGGGGGGGGGGGGGGGGGGGGGTCCAAGCACTGTGGCCTCCCGCGATTGTCTGTATGGACCCACTGCTCTCCCACAGACTGGTACGTCATGACCCCTGCCTGAAGTGGGAGCCGCCACACCGCCACGCCCCCTCTATATATCACAATGGGAGAGCCGAAGATAGCCGAACGGCTCTCCCATAGAAATATATGGAGGAGGCATGGTGGCCCCTGCTTCAGGCGGGGGTCATGACACGCCACTCTGTGGGAGAACCAGGGCTCCGAACAGATGATCCCAGGGAGCCACAGCGCTCGGACCCCCCGCGATCTAAAACTTATCCCCTATCCTGCGGATAAGGGATACGTTTTTCTGTACTGATCGGGCATGAGACTTTTTCAATATTGTACATCATTTATAGTACTAGTCTACCCTTGGGGCAGAAGAAGCTTTTGGGCCCAATCAGGCCAAAACTCTCTGTGCTGCTGAAACTATAAGGCTAAATTCACATTGAGAAAGGATCTGGCTGGAGATTACCAAGGGTGGCCGGCCTCCATAGACCACAATGTATTCCACATGGTATTCCTTTGAAAGAATGAGCAAGATTGTTATTTTGAGAATGGAATTTTAGCGGAGGAACCTGAAATTCTGTGAAATGTACTGTGTTGTGTAATCCTTTTGACAGCAATAGTACTTGAAAATTTTGTAGTGTGAACTCAGCCTTACACTGGTAGACACATAGGGGGAGATTTATCAAAACCTGTGTAGAGGACGAGTGGTGCAGTTGTCCATAGCAACCAGATTGTTCCTTTGATGTTTAAAGAGGCCTGTGAGAAATGAAAGAAGCAATCTCAGTGGTTGCTATGGGCAACTACTCCATTTTTCCTCTGCACAGGTTTTGATAAATCTCCCCCACAGTCCCTGATTTATCAAAATGTGTGAGAGAAAACCTGGAGAGATATTACCCATAGCAACCAATCACAGCTCAGCCTTCCTACCTAACAAGCTCTCCAGTTTTTCTCTCACACATTTTAATAAGTCAGGGCCATAATTGCTTCTGTAGTTGCTTCCTCCATAGACTCCAGTTATTCCAGTTATTTCGATACCATGCATTACAAAGCCCTATTGCTGCCCACAACTCTTAAGGTAGTTAATAATGTTACTGGGGCAAGATATATATTTTTATTCTACAGTTTCCATGAGACATATCTTGTCCTGCAACAAATACATTCTCACTAAAGTATAAAATATTTCTTTCTGCAGATGCTCAGATATTCAGACATGTGATGGCTATATAATTGCTTACATTACCTCTAGTTACTTTTGAATCCACCGACATCCATATCTATACTTCTTTCCCAGCAGCGGAGGCTGGTACTTGTGGTTCTCCAATTCTCCTCCCAGTGTCAGACCAGTAGAAGTGAACCAGCATTAGTGCAGAGACAGCTTTGCATTCCTTGTGGGTGACATGGCTGACGTGACTTGTCCTGTTGTCAGGAGAAGATAAGAGGAAATGGTCAGGGCTACTGAAAACCCAACAGCAAACTCATGTTCAAGATTGATAAGGAGTCGGCAAGATACTGCGCCAGAGCTGTACACACCGGCAGAACTCATTTCTCATGAAACTGTAAAACTGTAATGGAGTTGTGGAAAGTCCATCAGTAGAGCTATCTGTACTGCCTACTGTGGTGTTTCCCAACCAGGGCATCTCCAGCTGTTGCAAAACTACAACTCCTAGCATGCCCGGACAGCTGGAGGCATCCTGGTAGGAAAACACTGCCCTGCTGGTTAATTTCTCTACATAAAAATACACTGGCACCATGTCCGATATATTTAACCCCTTAAGGACCTGGTTTTTTTCCATTTTTGCATTTTCGTATTTTGCTCCTTGCCTTTATAAAATCATAACTCTTTAAATTTTGCACCTAAAAATCCATATAATTGCTTATTTTTTGCGCCACCAATTCTACTTTGTAATGACGTCAGTCATTTTGCCCAAAAATCTACGGTGAAACAAAAAAAAAATCATTGTGAGACAAAATTGGAAAAAAAAATGCTGTTTTGTAACTTTTGGGGGCTTCCGTTTCTACGTAGTACATTTTTTGGTAAATATGACAGCTTATCTTTATTCTGTAGGTTCATACGATTAAAATGATACCCTACTTATATAGTTTTGATTTTGTCGTATTTCTGGAAAAAATCATAACTTCATGCAGGAAAATTAATACGTTTAAAATTGTCATTTCTGACCCCTATAACTTTTTTATTTTTCCGCGTA
The DNA here is from genome assembly GCF_029499605.1 of Hyla sarda. Lineage (NCBI taxonomy): Eukaryota > Metazoa > Chordata > Amphibia > Anura > Hylidae > Hyla > Hyla sarda. The sequence continues at coordinate 76,982,738 of NC_079194.1, read as the reverse complement.
TGGGGCGGTATGAGGACTCATTTATTGTGCCGTCATCTGAAGTTTTTAATGGTACCATTTTTGCATTGATAGGACTTATGTACCAAAAATGCACTATTTTGGACTTTGGAATTTTTCTGCACGTACGCCATTGACTGTGCAGTTTAATTAATGATATATTTTTATAATTCAGACATTTCCGCACGCGGCGATACCATATATGTTTATTTTTATTTACACTGTGTTTTTTTTTTTTTTTTTAATTGGAAAAGGGGGGTGATTCAAACTTTTAATAGGGGAGGGGCTAAATGATCTTTATTCACTTTTTTTTTTCACTTTTTTTTTGCAGTGTTATAGCTCCCATAGGGACCTATAACACTGCACACACTGATCTTTTACATTGATCACTGGTTTCTCATAAGAAACCAGTGATCGATGATTCTGCCGCTTGACAGCTCATGCCTGGATCTCAGGCACTGAGCAATCATTCGGCGATCGGACAGCGAGGAGGCAGGTAGGGACCCTCCTGCCGAACAGCCCACTGAGCTAACCGGCATACTTTCACTTTCACTTTAGATGCGGCGTTCAACTTTGAACGCCGCATCTAAAGGGTTAATAGCGCGCGGCACCGCGATCAATGCCGCGGGCTATTAAACACGGGTCTCGGCTGTTGTTAGAGGCCGGGCTCGACCCGCTATGACGTTATAAATCGGGAGCGGACACATGACGTTCCAGTACGTCATGTGTCCTTAAGGGGTTAATTCCAAATGTAAATGTATAAAATTAAGACTTGCCTCATGATCATCTATTCTAATAATGTATTAAAATGTGCCGCTCATGAGACTATGTACTACAATGTACTACACAGCTCCATTCACATGTACATCATGGCTTCTGTTTAAGCAGTAACCCTCCACTGGATCCATTGGCACCTAACAGACTCTACTAAAATGAATTTCTCCTCTGGTTATTTTATGGTGTCTGTCACTTTAATGTGAAGAATACTGATGTACCCTGTGCTGTTTTTACCAAGAAGTCTTGCATGATGCAAATGTGAACAGAGCCTTAAAGGGGAACTCTAGTACTTAACAACTTATTCGCAACTTATTCGCAGGATAGGAGATAAGTGTCTGATAAGGGGGTCTGACTGCTGGGACCCCCCTCAATCTCCTGTCCAGCACCCTAACTCTCCCCATGCATGGAGCGACCACTGTACGGAGCAATTAGATATGCATGGAGGGGCCGCTCATAGGAACAGCCAGGATGCCAGGCAGGAGATTGGAGGGGGCCCCATACATCAAAAATGTATCCCCGATCCTTTGGATAGGAGATAAGTTGTTAAGTACTGGAGTTTCCCTTTGGGGCCGACATGTTCAGACCCATAGTGAGCATTAGAGCATGGTGCAGCCCGTGTCTAAGCGCTTTACTCATCAGGTCACTGCCTATTTTGTTGTACTGCAGGAGAAGGGCTCTAATGTAAGTCTAGTTTCCCAACCAGGGAACCTTCAGCTGTTGCAAAACTGCAACTCAGAGCATGCCCGGACAGCCAACGGCATGCTAAGAGTTGTAGTTTAGCAAAAGCTGGAGGGCCATGGTTGGGAAAGACTGGTCTATGGAGATCGTCTCCTGTCGCCAAATGGGGAGAAGACTAAGCTGGGGAATGAAGCGCACAGCTGGGTGCTTCCCCAAACTCTATCTAATGATTGATGGAGGTTTCAGCACTGTCAAATGTTTTTTTAAAGTGACAGTGGCACTTTAAATAGGTAAAATCTGCCAAAGTAAGTAAAAACATTCTTTACTATAGTGGTTATACAAACAGCTATATTACACATCAGTGATATATGAATCTGCAATACAGACCCCACCAAAATGTATTGGTCCATATAACACTTCTATACAGAGATTATCCTCATCGATTCAAACAAAATCGATAAGAAAAAAATGTGTCTTATTACAGAGGTATTTACAAATTAAGGTGCTGCATGCAGGCACCGGATCTATATAGATATTTGCCATCCTCCGAAATATTTCGTACCTTGGTAGAAGATTCCGCACAGCACTAAAGGTACCATGGATAATCCACTATGAAGATGTTTCTTTTCTTTTCCTGCCATTTAAGTCAGTGAGAGATAGACATGTAACAACACCAAGACACACACGTGTCCCCGCCCTGAGGTTCTTAGGGCCAATAAGTTTGAAGAAAGAAAAAACATGTTTTTGCTTAATCACGTTAACTCTTTATCATTCAGGAGACTTGCACGTGGCAGTATTTTGCACCAGGCCTTTCAAGACAAAACAGGCAGTGGGAATAAATAGCTCAAGGTGCCACTTAAGTACTTTTCTAAATCTTGTCCCCTTTTTTTTTATGTTTGTTTTAATGTAGGTTTATATGGGGATAGGACCAGAAGCTGTTGTTTGGCCCTTTTTTAAAAGTCTGATATATTTATTATTTTATTTTATTCTCACTTTATGTATTTTTTATTATTTTACAAATCAGGAACCCTCCTCACCCCATAAGGTCCTAAAAGTCCTTTGTAGGTATGGTAACATTGCAAATGCATTTTATTTTATTACTGATTTCCCCTCTAAGGCTATGTTCACACAGCGGAATATTTGCAGAATGTCCGCCCCGGAAAACATGTCCGCAAATAGCATGGTCTGCCGGCACCAGGACCACTTGGAAATGAGCCATCTGCATAGATGGCAAAGCATTTTCGAGAGGATTCTGATGAAAGAATGACATGCCAATTTACAATGGTGGAAACATCTGCCAGTGCATGGTGCAGCAGAGACCGCTTGAAAACAATGGGACTCTGCTGCAAAATAATTTCAGAGCTGAGTTTTTCTGGCGGGTTCCACTCGGAAATTCAGTCGTGTGAACATGGCCTAAGTGTGACTGACATATTAGTCCTAGTAACACCGGGGATACAGTCTGATACTCACTGCTGTGCTTATGTAGGTTGTATAAGACCCAGCAGCATACTACAGCTACCTTGTACCAGCAATCACATAATCACCAGAATGGGAATCAGAAAGCTTTATGGTTGTCCGCTGAGCTGTATACACAGCGGGATACAGTGATCAGGAAAGAAGGCACCATCTCAGTACCACTGCAGACTTTGCAAGAAGTTACTTGTGGATCAGCTGGACATATAGGGGGACATATAGCAGGCCGCACTTAGAAGTGTGAACCTGGCCCAAAACTTTATTTTACGCAACCTTAAAAATTGTCCTTACAGGATTTTTTTCGCGTTGCGGTTTGTACCAGCGCATTTTATGCCATTGGATTTCTAAACAATTCTAAAAATGTAAGTCTTTCCTAATCAATCTTTGAGGACAATTTTTCATTCATTTCATCATCCATATTTAAATGTGTGACAAAGTTTTCAAACTGGGCTTTAGTTATTGCCCAGACCATGAAGACTTCATCGACAAATCTTAAAAAGCATTTGATATACCGCAAGATGGGATTTTTTGTTACAAACACATGAATTGCTTTTAACATGGCTGCATACAAAATTGCCAGGGTACACGTCACTGGACTACCTATGGCTACTCCATGTTACTGTATGTACCGTATTTTTCGCCATATAAGAGGCTCCGGCATATAAGACGCACCCAATTTTAAAGGGTGAAAATCTAGAAAAAAAAGATTCTGAACCTGCGGACCTCCAGATGTTGCAAATCTACAACTCCCAGCAAGCCCCCATGCCAGGAGTTGTAGTTTTACAACATCTGGAGGTCCGCAGGTTGAAGACCACTAGTATATGAGGCAATACTCACGTGTCCCCGTCGCTCCGGACCCGTCACCGCTGCCCTGGATGTCGCCCTCCATCGCTGTCGCCGCATCCGCGGGGTGTCCCCGTCGCTTCGGAACTTCTCTGCTGCTCGCTCTCCGTCGCCACCATCACGTCGCTACGCACGCCGCTCCTATTGGATGACGGGACGGCGTGCGCGATGACGACGAAGGAGAGCGCCGGCCATACAGGGGATCCCGGCACGGAGCAGACACCAAGGAGGCAGGTAAGGTCCCTCCCGGTGTCCTGTCAGCTGTTCGGGACGCCGCGATTTCACCACGACGTTCCCGAACAGCCCGACTGAGCAGCCGGGTTAGTGTCACTTTCGCTTCAGACGCGGCGGTCAGCTTTGATCACCGCGTCTGAAGGGTTAATACAGGGCATCACCGGGATCGGTGATGTCCTGTATTAGCCGCGGGTCCCGGCCATGGATGGCCGCAGGGACCTCAGCGATAGGACAGGTTTTAATGTGTATTTGCCGTATAAGACGCACCAACTTCCCCCCCCCCCCCCCCAGTTTTGGGGAAGAAAAAGTGTGTCTTATATGGCGAAAAATACGGTACCATTCATCCTGGATCTCAAAAGCATTATTCTGTAATATAAGTGTTACACCATCACATATAAAGTTAAAGAATTACTATTGTTAGAAACAACTTATTTTTATTGAATACTTCCTTAAAAACTAAGCATGTTTCTAATATACTTTATAAAAAATGCGATTGCTAAAGATGTTAATAAATTATTTAAACAATAAAAATGGCCACTAGGGGTCTCTGTCTCTTTATTTTGCAAACGAACCCTGGTGTCCTAATCTTTTTGATTCTAGCAAGTAGAATTTTGGACCTATTTTCTGAAAGGGGGTATGGTTATCCCCCTGTTCTGCCCATTCATGTGTCTAATGGTGCTTCATCCAGCTTTTACTAGGGTGAGCTGAACACCTGTGAGATCCAGTCAGCCTGCAGTCTTTTCAGAAGAGGAGCATTTCTTCTTTCTGCTAAATTATTTATATGCAAAATGATTTCTTTGGTCATTTTATGAACTTATTTCTTGTATTTGCATTATATAGGTTCCACATGACTGCTTTAGGGTTATACAGTGGTCCCTCAAGTTACAATATTAATCGGTTCCAGGACGACCATTGTATGTTGAAACCATTGTATGTTGAGACCAGAACTCTATGGAAACCTGGTATTTGGTTCTGAAGCCACCAAAATGTCATCCAAAAATAGGAAAAAGTGAGGATTAAAGATAAATAAGTAGATAACTAATACAGATAAAGCAAGTTCTAATATACAAAAGTAAGAAAGATCTGCTGGGAGCTGTAAATAACTGTCTATTTAAGTGTTTCTCAACCAGGGTGCCTCCAGCTGTTGCAAAACTTCAACTCCTAGCATGCACGGACAGCCTTCGGCTGTCCGGGCATGCTGTGAGTTGCAGTTTTGCAACAGCTGGAGGCACCCTCTTTGGGAATTACTGTTCTATGTAGAAGACAGAAGCTTCTTCAGGGTTCTGTACAGAACACACAATGTCCTAAAAATGTAAAATGGAGCCGCCCTCACCTGGTGTCCAAAGAAGCAGCTAACCCTGGGGAGGTAAAGAGTACAGAACATGTAATACCTCCCTGTACTGTAGGGGGTGCTACCAGACACCAGTCAGTACATGCACTTCAGTAATACAGGTAAAGAGTAGTACAGAACATGTAATACCTCCCTGTACTGTAGGTGGCGCTACCAGACACCAGTCAGTGCATGCACTTCAGTAATACAGGTAAAGAGTAGTACAGAACATGTAATACCTCCCTGTACTGTAGGGGGTGCTACCATACACCAGTCAGTGCATACACTTCAGTAATACAGGTAAAGAGTAGTACAAAACATGTAATACCTCCTTGTACTGTAGGGGGCGTTACCAGACACCAGTCAGTGCATGCACTTCAGTAATACAGGTAAAAAGTAGTACAGAACATGTAATACCTCCCTGTACTGTAGGGGGCGCTACCATACACCAGTCAGTGCAAACACTTCAGTAATACAGGTAAAGAGTAGTACAAAACATGTAATACCTCCCTGTACTGTAGGGGGCGTTACCAGACACCAGTCAGTGCATGCACTTCAGTAATACAGGTAAAAAGTAGTACAGAACATGTAATACCTCCCTGTACTGTAGGGGGTGCTACCAGACACCAGTCAGTGCACACACTTCAGTAATACAGGGGTTTTACCAGTAAAATGCCCATTCTAATTGGACAGTTCTTCCAGCCATAGACATGTTTCGCAGGTCTGTAGCATTGTATGTTGAGTCTGGTTTCAAGTTACAATGGTCCAGAAAAGACCATTGTATGTTGAAACTATTGAATGTTGAGGCCATTGTAAGTTGAGGGATCACTGTATAAAGCATGTAATTTGGGCACAAAGCTGTGCAAATGTAAAAATGTTTGTGCAGGCCTCATGACAAGGGAGAGGGGAAGGAAAGGAGCAAGTTCGTCATGCTCCTGAAGAAATGACCCCAGCCTCCAGGAGAGGCGCCAAAAGTGTAAGCATAGTAAAACGTACATCAAAAGGTACTTTACATATGAAAACATGCATTTTATTATACATACAGGTCCTAGGTCACATTACTACAATGATTGAAATTTCCTTACTAATTACAGAAACACTTTAAAGGGGTACTCCAGTGAAAACCTTTTTTCTTTTCAATCAACTGGTGGCAGAAAGTTAAACATATTTGTAAATTACTTCTATAAAAAAATCTTAATCCTTCCTATACTTATTAGCTGCTGAATACTACAGAGGAAATTCTTTTCTTTTTGGAATACTCTCTGATGACATCACGACCACAGTTCTCTCTGCTGACACAGTTCTCTCTGCTGACCACAGTTCTCTCTGCTGACCACAGTTCTCACTGCTGCAAGGCAGCAGTGCTAACCACTGAGCCACCATGCCACCCTTAGCATGCATCTGCTATGCATCTGCTATGCATGGTTGCCAAAATGGACAGAGATGTCAGCAGAGAGCACTGTGTTCGTGATGTCATCAGTGTTCCAAAAAGAAAGGAATTTCCTCTGTAGCATTCAGCAGCTAATAAGTACTGGAAGGATTAAGATTTTTTAATAGAAGTAATTTACAAATATGTTTAACTTTCTGCCACCAGTTGATATAAAAGAAAAAAGGTTTTCACCGGAGTACCCCTTTAATGCTTTCTGAACTAATAATGTTCTTGTGACTTGTACTCCCTTTCCTGTGGTATAGAGTTATCTAAGCTTTCTATATCTATAAAAGCTAAATAAAAATCTTCTTGCAATATAAGATCTTTAAATCTTGAAGACAATTGAGAAATTCATTAGCATCTCTTACTAATGTTGGCACTTTATTCAAAAGAGGCCCTGAGCAACCAGTCTACATATTTGGAGACTGTTTTGGTGATACTCTCTACACTGGAGACAATGCCGACCACTGTATCTTTTCTCGTGTAAAAGACTGTAGAGAATGAGACATCTTGCACAACGGACCTATTATTAGACACTAGATGGCACACTTGAAACATTTGTAAGAAACTTTGCACCGTTAAATGCAGATCCCAGGAAAATGACCCCCTAAAGGAAGAATGTTTCCCGATACTGCAATTTCATACAAAATAGGATGCGGGTTACTTACTAACCCAACTAGCAAGGCCCTCCCTTGAAATACGATTATCCCTATATCGTACTATACATCCTCAATCTCATAATAAATGAAGGCTGTCTATTGGTACCTGTACAGCTGCTCTGTAATGTCATTCAGTTGTTAAGGCTTCCATCTTAATATCTGGAGTGGTATTATGTCTCCACATACATATGGGCACATTTTCTCTACTAATCTGTCCTTTTCTTACCTCCGTACCTAAATAATTCAGGGACAGGATGCATGTGGTAATAAATGTCCTGAAGGTTCAGGTTTAATGGTTTATTGATCGAGTGATTTATTACATCATACCTTAGCATTCAGCAAACCTGACACCCGCAGTAAATATCGCCCAAGACTGATATATGCAAATGGATAATGGGACAATATAGAATTACGATATGAATCACAGCATCATGGTGAATATAGAATCTTTATACGTTGACAATCATTTGATATACAGTTGGCACATGAGAGGGATATCTAGCTGCTTTGGCGCTACAGCTGCCGCACCTAGAAAGGGATATACAGATGAGATGAGGCCCAAGCTGTAGTACAAAAAAAGTCAGGGATGTACAGTACTGTATGTATAAAGGAATAAGATTAAGGACAGCAAATGAAGAGGCTCAAAATCTGCATTCAATCTTCAACCTAAATCTAGATACTGATTTAGATGCAGATGTAAAGCAGATCATTTGCTGATCATATTTTTTTATACATCCGCTTATAAAACTCTACCCTTTTAACCTGGTGGCCATTTTATGACATTACACGGTACAGTGGTGTTATTCTCTAGTAATTACAGAACAAAATTTATTTTTGTTCTATATTTACCCCACAAAGGCCTGATTATCCAACAGGTAAAAGTAGAGGCATAAGGAGGGGGAAGCAAACAGGGCATGTGCCCAGGGTGCTGAATGCCAAGGGAGACTCCTAGAAGCCATTTTGGCCCAGGGCATTTATATACAGGGTTAGGGCATCAAACAGAACCATAGTCCTAGGTGAAAAATGCCTGGTTCAAACTCTGGGTAAAAGGGGCTGAATAGTGGTAATACATAGACCCAGATTTATCAAAAAACTGACTGCGTGAGAGAAAAAGAAGAGTGATTTTCCCACAGCAACCAATCACAGCTCAGCTAAGGAGATCTGGTTAAGTGAAAGCTGAGCTGTGATTGGTTGCTGGGGGAAAATCACTATACTTTTTCTCTCACAAAGTTTGATGAATCTGGGCCAATGTCCTTTCCTGATGGCCTGGGGTCTGAATGTGCCTGAAACAGCTGCCAGGGCTTAGCTGTACCCCTTTTTGGGATATGTAAAATTTCTCCTGTCGAAAATCAGTACACAATCCTGGCAGTTTAACACATTACATGCTGCAGGCACATCTTGAATGTTCCATGGGACATACAGTATCTGTGGGGTTCAATTACCTCATCAGCAGCCAGCAACATAATCACTAGATGCCGATGGGTTTCTGTGGCAACCAGGGACTTTCACAAGGCTCCCGGGCCTGACATGCATGTGCCTGTATATAGTCGTGGTGTAGGATGACAGGCACAATACACTGCACTACAATGGTAGAGACAGCCCCAAGAGTGTACAGCATGGGAGCCAAGGGGGCACATGACAGGGGACAGATCAGCAACAGGTCATTGGTGGTTGAGGGGTGAGATAGAGGTCATGTCAGGAAGGGGGGGGGGTGGTCTGGAGGGAGGTGATATAAGGAGAGTGATAGTGAAGGGGGGGGGGGGGGGGTCAGTGTGAAGAGAAGAAGCCTGAGTAAAGTTGCCAGCCCGCCCTTGTTTGGGTTAGGTAACTCAGTGTGCGGTTGGTGTCGCAGTGGTAGGAGCTGGAGGGGCACTTGGAGGCACTTGGAAAGAGTCTAGAAGGAGGCTGGGAGAATGGGATGGTGAGGCTGGGGGCGGTACCGGTTGTGGTGAACCCCTGCCGAAGAGGTCCCAAAGGGGAAGTGGGCTCTGAAAGTGGTGCCCTGGGGTTGCGTGAGGGATGACCCAGGGCAAAGTAGGCGACCTGAAGAAGCAGTCATGATGCCTCCAAGTCCCCCTCCAGCTAGGTGGCATAGTGGCTTAGGGAAAGATTTTTGCACTATGTTGTACAGTTCAAGTTTTGGAAAAGGTAATGTTTAATGTATTTATTTTTTTTTTTTAATAAACTGGTGCCAGAAAGTTAAACAGATTTGTGAATTACTTCTGCTTAAAAATCTTAATCCTTAAGTACTTACCAGCTGCTGTATACTAAAGAGGAAGTTCTTTTCTTTTTGAATTTCCTTTCTGTCTGACTACAGTGCTCTGTGCTGACAACTCTGTCCATGTCAGGAACTGTCCAGAGCAGGAGCAAATCCTCCTAGCAAACATCTCCTGCTCTAGACAGTTCCTGAAATGGACAGAGGTGTCAGCAGAGAGCACTGTGGTCAGACAGAAAATAAATGAAAAAATAAAAGAACTTCCCGTGTAAAATAAAAAAAATACCCCCCCCCCCCAAAAAAAAGCATAAATTCCCCTAAACATGAAAAAAACTGTAAAAACCCTATATTATATCACCCCTTCCATAACAAGCTTAAAAGAATATCATTATTTATCCGCATGATGAACATTGAAGAAAAAAATAAAATAAAAAAGCAGTGTGAGAATGGCGGTATTTTGTTAATCTGCCTCCAGTTTTTTTCTGCCCCCCAAAAAATTTAAATAAAATAAAACTTAAAGTCTTGGAATTTGGGGACAAAATATATTTTGTTTAATAAAATGTGTTTCTATTGTGCCAAACTAGTAAAACATAAGAAAAAATAATAGTAATTTGGTATCATGGTAATCGTACTGACATAGAGAACAAATTTATAAAGGTATTTCTACCCCCCTCTAAAAATGTATAAAATGTAGCGTAATCAATGTAATTTGAATCCCCCCCAAATGCCACAAGACAGTACAACCTGCCCAGCAAAAATCAAGCCCTCATATGTTGATAAAAAAAAGTTATAGCTCTTAGAATGCAGCAATAAAAAAGTTAAGATTATAAACCCTTGCGGGCAGGGTATTTACTCCCTCTATATCTGTTAATTACTCTGTCTCCCGTTCAATGTATCTGTGTTATGTTTTTTTAAAAGTAGCTCCCACCATCTTAAAAAAAAAAATTCTGTCCCTACCTTTTGCTAATCTATCTCTAACCCCCTCCCTGCCTTTTAAAAATGGTTTCCTACCTATAAATGTATTTTCTTCTGCTGACGGCTGTAGCTGTGCCGGAAGCCGACTTCCCCAGCAGGCGCTATGTCACTGAAGCCTGCTGGACGCCGACTTCTGCCCTCACCTCATCTATGCTGCGCTCCTGTCGGGAGCACGCATACATGAGCGGCCAATAGCATGGCAGGCTGCTCCAGGGTCTCCTCCTCCCTGTTTAGCAGATCATGTGCTACCCAGGGAGGAGGAGTATAGGAGCATCGCTGTCCTGTCGTGCAAGATATCCCTGCCAGGGGCGGGGACGGGCTGCGTGTGAGGCCAGTGAGATGATGCGCGCAGCCCCGGCGTTCCAGCACTCACTCCTGACTGTCTGATTGACAGGCAGGGAGCGAGCGCAGGCTGACTGGCTGACTGAATTAGGACCGATTGCCTGGCCGGCATCGTTCCTAATTCAGTCGTGACGTTACGTCAGGCTGCAGACGGCCACTAGGAGGGAGACCCCTAGTGGCCGGTTTTCAAATGTAAAATAATTTAAACAAAAAATAAATAATGGATATATATTAGAGATATGTTGTAGTGCAGAAGTACTACAACATATCCCAAAAAAAGTTTGGTGGCAGTGCCCATTTAACCCTTATGATATGTACACTCCCCTGAAACTAAAGACACTTTGAAAATAAACAGTAATAAAGAGAAAACTAGAAAATAAGACCCAAATCGGATTGGTCACTAAGGAGTTTTAAAAAACCCTCATAGTATTTAATGTTAGTCAAACCAGGAATGGGTCAAAAACACGGAATAAAACGGTGCAAATCTTCTCATTATAGTTTTCTCTGTGTTGGTTTTGGATAAGAATACTAACCAAAATACTAACTAAAAAAATATGTGTGAACCCAGCCTAACTGAGACAAAAAAAAGGGCACTAAGAAAAGATACCTGTAATAGGATCCATGAAACAGAAGATCGTGACAGGGAAATGATCATTTACACTAAATTGTTTCTCATCCAGTTTATACAGACTTTATAGCTTATGCAGGTGCTTTCTGTCCACTTGTGATACTTCTGTATTGAGCTTCTTTCACTATGTGATAAATACAGCGTGAATACAGCTGATCTTATCATGTTGTGTCCCTAGGTTCTAAGTATAGCACTGTCAGTAATCGAGTTCAATAAACCCTCTTTGCTAAGCTTATCTGCCATGTCTGTTGTGCTTCTCATGCATCTTGGACTAAATGTAGCATGGTCGCTGGGAAACTGATTCTATATGTGACTCAGTTTGAGCGTTGAGCAGTAAGATGGATGGGATGTGAAGATGAGGATCCAACAAGTAAGATTGCCTGACGAAGAACCCGTTTCGGGTTCGAAACTTGTAAGTTGCACCCTAAATAAAAACAGCCTCTTTTTAACTAGGCAGTTTTTAAAATCTTTATTTCCGAATCACCATACCAACCACACCGGAGGAGGCGCCGTATCTCATCCCAGTTTTTTTCTCCCAATTTCTACATGAACTGAGATGCTGACACTTCATGTATTAATGGTTAAAACTATTACATTTATAGGAAAGCTTAATAGAAACAAGAAAAGAATGGGACGTCTGTTATAAAGGGGACTCTGTCGGAGTGAGTAAGCTGGAAAAGTTTTCTTTTCTCCTTTTATTGATCATATCTGGAAGAACAAGATATGAATTTTTTTAAACTGTTTTTACTTCTCTCTTCTCTTCTTTTTGTGGCTACTCCTCGCCCAGGGAAATAAAATAAATAAATATTCTTCTCATTATGCCCCCCAAAATACAACCAAGAAGATCTGGAGGGGGTCCCTTCAGAGAATCCACAAGTAATGGAAAATTGGATACATTTCTTAAATCCCCTAGAGACTCTGTCAAAACTAGACTCCAAAAATATGGGGAAGCCTCTAATGGCCCCAGATACACAGTGCTTCAGGTGGAAGAAGGGAGAGAGGAGGGAGAGGATGGAGACTCCAACTCCCAGCTTCTAAATTCTATATTAAGTGGATTAGAGAGAAATAATAAATCTTTAGAGGAATTAACCACAAAAGTTGGATATTTGAGCTCTGATGTTGGCCTAATAAGAGAAGATATGAAGAAAGTTAAATAGAGAGTGGGAGAAATTGAGTCCTTAATCCCCCAAATAGACAATAAAATTGGCCTGATGAGTAAAAACCAAGAGGAGATAATGAAAGAAAATAACATCTAAATAAAGTATCTGAATTAGAAGACAGGTCAAGGTGAGGGAATATTAGACTTATTGGATTGCCGGAAGGGGAAGAAGGATCTGGCCCCACTGAGTTCTGTACTAAATGGCTAAAAGAGACCTTTGCAGAACAGACATTCACTAGGTGGTTAACTATAGAAAGAGCTCATAGAGTGCCTTTTAGAAGTCCTGCTCCAGGAGCTCCACCTAGGACTTTACTAATTAAGTTTATGTGTTCATCGGACAGAGACCTTTTACTGAAAGCTGCAAGAGAGAAAGGGAAGATAATGTATGGGAGTGCACTGATCTCAGTTTACCCAGACATTTCGAGAGAAACTCAGAAAAAAATATGACAGTTTAGAGACATAAAGAAGAAACTTCACAATTTAAACATCTCCTTTTCCTTACTGTTCCCATCACGATTGAGAATTATGTATAAGGATAAAACATTGTTTTTTCAATCAGCAGAAGAATGTGGGAAATGGATGGAGACGCAGGGATTTTAGATAGGGAGAGGGGATAAGTAGGGAGGAAGGTGGAGTTAAGTGTAAAGTAGAGAGGTTCGTGATGGAAATGATGGACCAGAAGAGGGATGGGGGGAGAGGGGGGAGGAGGGGGTGGGTGGGGTCAGCCTGGCAAGTGTGTGAAGATGAAGAGGAGGATAGATGGAGGAGTGAGAAGGTTTGAGTGGGAAAAAAAATACTAAATTAATAATTTGGAATATTAGGGGCATGAAGGAAAGAAAAAAAAGAATAGCCATTTTTGACAGAATTAGTAGCTTTTTGCCAACAATTATATGTATCATAAAAACCCATTTATCTAAAGATTCGGTACACCTAGTAGAAAAGAAATGGGTGAAACACTCTTTTCACTCTTTTGGTTCTAATTACTCGGCTGGAATAACTGTTTTGATACATGAGAAAGTTAACATTAATATTGAATCCTCTAAAATAGATAAAAAAGGGAGATATATGTTTTTTACATGCTAATTTAGAAAATGTAATGGTAATACTCGCCTTTGTGTATATTCCCCCCCCCCCCCCCCCTTTCTCTCCTGAAGTGCTTATAGAGTTGATGGAGTTTGTGAATGGGAACATTTATAAAGATATCTTTGTTTCTGGTGACTTTAACTCTGTGATCCTCCCCAAAGGATAGCGGATAAGATGCCTGATCGCAGGGGTCCCGCCGCTGGGGACCCCCGTGATCTTGCACGCAGCACCCCGGTTAAAATCAGTCCCCAGAGCATGTTCGCTCTGGGTCTGATTACCGGCGACCACGGGGCAGTTGGCGTGTGACGTCATGCTCCGCCCCTCAATGCAAGCCTTTGGGAGGGGGCGTGACAATATTTTGGTCAATGTTTGGTTCTTCTCTATACTTCTTAGAATATTTACCAAAACCAGGAGTTGGTGCAAAATACAGAAAAATCTACAGATCTTTCCATTATAGTTTTTCTTTGTGTCTGATTTTTTTTCCTCGAGACCAAAGGTGGCACAGAAAGGACATTTTATCATGATGTGTCAAAAAATTAGCATAATTGGTGGCCTCATAAGAACCCCTTCCCAGAGCTCATACTTGTGAAATCAAATAAAGTTGAATTGCTGTATAATTAGTTTGTTGGGAGGATTTATGTGTGCTGCCTTCAGACTCAAGGAAAGCAAAAATAAAGTCACATTTTGTCATTCCTCTTTGTCCTCAGGCAGCATAGAAAGGCTTTTAATAGCAAAAACAAAAGGTAAGATACATATACAAGAGCAGGTAAAGGACAATAGTGTCACAGGCTGAATTCTTAGAAGCCTCAATGTTGGGCACGTAACACTTCACAAGGTAGTCACATGGACTATGATACTGCATTGCAGATTTCAGGAAATAAATTTAAAATGGAAGCTGAAACATGCTGAAAAAAAAGAAGGAAGATTCTTCTACTGCGTTAGCTCGGGAGCCTTTGTAGAGACTTAGCGCAGGGTCACACGTGGCATATTTGCCGTGTATTTCACACCACAAATAAGCCAACAGCAGTCACAGGGGGACTGCAGAACGAGCTTCCAGTTGCGGCTGAGTAGTTCTGTGTGTCAGTTTGTATTGGTTGATTTCTACAATTGGAAATCCATCACTACACGTGGACACAAAGAGCCACCCGGCTGCAGCCAGGAGCTCGCTCTGCAGTCCCTCTGTGCGTTCTGTAGGCGCCTCCATAGCGTATTTCACCATGTGACCCTGCTCTTAACCTATATCCATACCCCCACCCCCAAGGTGAAATAGAGCAGGTGAGCAAAACTATCCAGCTGGTGGAATAAGGACATAAGTAGAGATGAATTAAGTTACAGTGATTCGATTCGTCACAAACTTTGCGGCTCGGCGGTTGCTGACTTTAGTCTGCATAAATTAGTTCAGCTTTCAAGTGCTCCGTTGGGCTAGAAAAGGTGGATACAGCAGTAGGAAACTCTCTCCTTGGACTGTATCCACAAATGCCGAGCAAATGCAAATGCCGAGCCGAGAAGTTTTTGACGTATCCAATTACTGTAACTTCGCTCATCTCTAGACATAAAGTGTAAGGTCTGAGAGAGGGTTCTTATGAGGTCAGCAATTAATTAGGCACATTTTTTTATTTATATTGCTAGGTGAGTGGTCCTAGGATGGTGTCTGGGGTACAAAATATTCCTTCTGTGCTGCCAGATGATAAAGAAGAGAGTTCCACTCCTAGTTTTAGAATAATACTGACCAAAATGTTGTGTGTGAACCCAGTTTTAAAGCGTTAGTGTAGTTTTGCAGCAGCTGGAGGCACCGTGGTTGAGAAACACTGGTCTATGGAATAAAAGAGTTTGATCAGGTGGCCAGCTGGAAAGGAAGAGTGCTGTCTTGCCCTTTACCGTCTTTACCATAACTTTCAACCACAGCAGGTCTCAGGAATGACCTAAACTTTTGACATGTCTGGACAACATTTTTGAAATGACAGTAACATTTTGAAGAAAACATGCTGGTTACCTGTAACCACCAGTAGACAGGGTTAAGAAGGTTACCACATACTATTGTTCTATGTGCTCCATGATATGACAGACTATCATAAATTGGGAAAGCACAAAGCTTGCATGACTATAAAGATATACTGTACATGTGACCTGATGATAGAAGGTGGAGATTCAGTTTGTTTTAGGGGCAGGTGGGAACATCAGTCACTTGTTGCATATTTGCCAACAGTCCAGATTTTAGCTGGACTATCCTGGAAACTAGGACACAAAATGGACATGATCTGTACAAATGTAAAATGTTGGGGACATTCCTGGAACAAGGCCCTGATTTTGGCTTAAAAAAGTGGGAGATATGAAGGAAATAATTAAAAACTGTCCAATTCTTCAACTATATAAAACATAATGTAGACAGTCTAGAATGTGCCCGATTTGTAGTGCAGGCTACTCTATCTACCCCAATAAAGAAAGGAATACACTAAAACCACTTTGAGAAGACCACCCAAAATTGCATTCAAAAGTAGTCTGGATAAGGGTAGAGGTCTTCTCAAAGAGGTGGTCATTTGGAGATGTATTACTGTAATATGGAATGTGATGATGCAGGGCAGATGGAATTACCCTAGGGGCAGATGGCATTAACCCCTTGTATTCGTGACACCAGGGTGTGGTATATACTCAATACCGCCCAAAGGTATACCGCTGGATCCTGGGCTAGACACCAAGTTACGGACAGCGGTAGCTTTACTGAGGTTAGACAGGTGGAAAAGTCTATACAGTTCTGCCAAGCCCACGGAGGTGACCAGGGACTTCGGAGACCTTAAGGTCTTGCTGGGACTTGTAGTAGAGGTGGACAATTTAGTGCAGGCCACGTTGACTAGACGGATGACTGTGACTTGTCTGACAAGACTGTGACAGTGGTTGTCACGATGCCGGCTGGCAGGAGGTGGATCCTCTGTGCCAGAGAGGGATTGGCGTGGACCGTGCTAGTGGACCGGTTCTAAGTCACTACTGGTGTTCACCAGAGCCCGCCGCAAAGCGGGATGGTCTTGCTGCGGCGGTAGTGACCAGGTCGTATCCACTAGCAACGGCTCAACCTCTCTGACTGCTGAAGATAGGCGCGGTACAAGGGAGTAGACAGAAGCAAGGTCGGACGTAGCAGAAGGTCGGGGCAGGCAGCAAGAATCGTAGTCAATAAGGCAATAGCAGGAGGTCAAGTACACAGTATGGACAAACACAGTAACGCTTTCACTAGGCTCTAAGGCAACAAGATCCGGCAGGGGAGTGCAGGGGCAGTGATCAGATATAGTCTGGGAGCAGGTGGAAGCCAATTAAGCTAATTGGGCCAGGCACCAATCATTGGTGCACTGGCCCTTTAAGTCTCAGGGAGCTGGCGCGCACGCGCCCTAGAGAGCGGAGCCGCGCGCGCCAGCACATGACAGCAGGGGACCGGGACGGGTAAGTGACCTGGGATGCGATTCGCGAGCGGGCGCGTCCCGCTGTGCGAATCGCATCCCCGACGGCCATGACCGTGCAGCGCTCCCGGTCAGCGGGACCGACCGGGGCGCTGCGGAGAGAGAGACGCCGTAAGCGCTCCGGGGAGGAGTGGGGACCCGGAGCGCTAGGCGTAACAGTACCCCCCCCCTTAGGTCTCCCCTTCTCTTTGTCCGGTAACTGCCTCCCCTGGGATGAGGACACCGGGAAAGAATGGAGGGTTTCCTCAACGGCAGGCAGTACAGCAGGAGTGGGAATGGGGAGGGAGGGCAGAGGGCGAGGCCTGGCACGGGGCAGTGTGACACCAGGACGGGGGCCATGAGGAGGCACCAAGGCTTGCCTGACTGGACTGGGAGGGGGGGAGAGGCACTTCTTATGGCAGGCAGAGTCCATAAAGACCTTAGGGAGACCGGTTACAGGGGGAACCACAGGGTCACGGCAGGGAGTACTGGGAACCGGTTTAAGGCAGTCCTTGAAACAAGAGGTACCCCAGCTCTTGATCTCCCCTGTGGGCCAATCCAGGGTTGGGGAATGGTGTTGAAGCCAGGGTAGTCCAAGGAGAATTTCGGAAGTGCAATTGGAGAGGACCAAAAACTCAATTTTTTCGTGATGAGGTCCGATGCACATTAGGAGGGGCTCCGTGCGGTAACGCACGGTGCAATCCAACCTGACTCCGTTGACCGCGGAAATGTAGAGTGGCTTGACGAGACGGGTCACCGGGATGCGGAATTTATTCACCAAGGAATCCAGAATAAAATTCCCAGAGGCACCGGAGTCCAAGCAGGCCACGGCTGAGAGGGAAGAGTTGGCTGAAGGAGAAATCCGTACGGGCACCGTGAGACGTGGAGAAGCCGACTTAGCATCAAGAGACGCCACACCCACGAGAGCTGGGTGCAAGCGTGCGTTTCCCAGACGTGGAGGACGGATAGGGCAATCCACCAAGAAATGTTCGGTACTGGCACAGTACAGACAAAGATTCTCTTCCCTACGGCGATTACTCTCTTCCTGGGTCAGGCGAGACCGATCCACTTTCATGGCCTCCTCGGCGGGAGGCCTAGGCGTAGATTGCAATGGAGACTGTGGGAGAGGTGTCCAGAGATCTAAGTCTTTTTCCTGGCGGAGCTCTTGATGCCTCTCAGAAAAACGCATGTCAATGCGAGTGGCTAGATGAATGAGTTCATGCAGGTTAGCAGGAGTTTCTCGTGCGGCCAGAACATCTTTAATGTTGCTGGATAGGCCTTTTTTAAAGGTCGCGCAGAGGGCCTCATTATTCCAGGATAGTTCAGAAGCAAGAGTACGGAATTGTATGGCGTACTCGCCAACGGAAGAATTACCCTGGACCAGGTTCAGCAGGGCAGTCTCAGCAGAAGAGGCTCGGGCAGGTTCCTCAAAGACACTTCGAATTTCCGAGAAGAAGGAGTGTACAGAGGCAGTGACGGGGTCATTGCGGTCCCAGAGCGGTGTGGCCCAAGACAGAGCTTTCCCAGACAGAAGGCTGACTACGAAAGCCACCTTAGACCTTTCAGTAGGAAACTGGTCCGACATCATCTCCAAGTGCAGGGAACATTGTGAAAGAAAGCCACGGCAAAACTTAGAGTCCCCATCAAATTTGTCCGGCAGGGACAAGCGGAGGCTAGGAGTGGCCACTCGCTGCGGAAGAGGTGCAGGAGCTGGCGGAGGAGATGGTTGTTGCTGCTGTAGCTGAGACTGAAATTGCTGTAGCTGTGACTGAAGCTGCTGTAGCTGCGACTGAAGTTGCTGTGTCATGGTGGTCAAGTACGACAGCTGGTGATCTTGTTGGGCGATCTGTCGGGCTTGCTGGGCGACCAGTGTAGTGAGGTCGGCGACAACTGGCAGAGGAACTGCAGCGGGATCCATGGCCGGATCTACTGTCACGATGCCGGCTGGCAGGAGGTGGATCCTCTGTGCCAGAGAGGGATTGGCGTGGACCGTGCTAGTGGACCGGTTCTAAGTCACTACTGGTGTTCACCAGAGCCCGCCGCAAAGCGGGATGGTCTTGCTGCGGCGGTAGTGACCAGGTCGTATCCACTAGCAACGGCTCAACCTCTCTGACTGCTGAAGATAGGCGCGGTACAAGGGAGTAGACAGAAGCAAGGTCGGACGTAGCAGAAGGTCGGGGCAGGCAGCAAGAATCGTAGTCAATAAGGCAATAGCAGGAGGTCAAGTACACAGTATGGACAAACACAGTAACGCTTTCACTAGGCTCTAAGGCAACAAGATCCGGCAGGGGAGTGCAGGGGCAGTGATCAGATATAGTCTGGGAGCAGGTGGAAGCCAATTAAGCTAATTGGGCCAGGCACCAATCATTGGTGCACTGGCCCTTTAAGTCTCAGGGAGCTGGCGCGCGCGCGCCCTAGAGAGCGGAGCCGCGCGCGCCAGCACATGACAGCAGGGGACCGGGACGGGTAAGTGACCTGGGATGCGATTCGCGAGCGGGCGCGTCCCGCTGTGCGAATCGCATCCCCGACGGCCATGACCGTGCAGCGCTCCCGGTCAGCGGGACCGACCGGGGCGCTGCGGAGAGAGAGACGCCGTAAGCGCTCCGGGGAGGAGCGGGGACCCGGAGCGCTAGGCGTAACAGTGGTTACTTGCAGGTTTCTAGCTTGTGCCTGCAGACTGGACTTGAGGCCTCCTATGACTCTGGACACACACTTAGGCCCGACTTGACTTGACCTCAGCAAAGACTAAGAGAGAGTGCCGAGGCTCCACAAAGGGCTTATATGGGGAGGCTTTGGTGGGGTTCCATTGGTCACCCATAGGTCACCTGGTCACTGATACCTCCTGGGTAACAATCACATGACAAATCACATGGTAAACAGTCTTAAAGGTATAACACTCCTACATATATAACATAGGGATTATATACAATAACAATAAACAGATGCGGGGGGGGGGGGGGGGTACAGGGGACACTGCAGGAGGCTGCCTGACAGGGCAGCAAGGGTATGGGGTAACACCTCCCGTATTGAGCCACCACATTACTGTATAGCCACTGCATTATATAATGTTACAATTATGCATTGTAATGCATGTTACTTACCACTTTCCTACCATTTCCTATTGTTCTCAGTTTTTTTCCACTTACTTTCCATTGGCCTTTGGTATGGCCTTTATCTTTTGTAGTAAGAACTTTAAGGGAAGCTGCAGAAAGTGATCTACTCAATGGCTAATGGTATTTGCTTCCCAAATTAGACTAATGTAGTTAAAAGGGTTTTCACATCCGAAAAGGTTTGGCATATCTACAGGACATGCTACAAACATATGGTGTCTGGGGTGTTGCAATGGTGAATGAAGGGTCTGGTGGTATTAACCATTACTTGTCGTGACGCCAGGGTGCGGTTTGCATAGTATAGGAGATCCTGCCGCCAACTGGCCCACAAACGGCAGGGATAATAAACGGAATGTCCACAGCAGAATTTATGAGATAACTGGAAACTTTTACTTGAACTTTTATGCAACAGTCTTTACAATTAAACCGTTTCTCTCGAGGTAACTGGGATGCAGGTTTCTCACAGGCTTTGCTGGGACTGATAGTAATGAGCTTTATGCAGGCCACCATGCTACTAATTATAAGATTTGAGTAGAATAGTAGTCACACAGGATTTGTAGGATCGAGATTTATAACTCATGGATTTAGTGGCTGCTGGTTCTTTAGGCTTTGGCCTAGTTGAATTGAATGAAGATATGCTGACTTGCGGATTGTGCTTGCTTGATAGTCTGGAACTAAGAGCAGGAACTAAGAGAGAAAATTTACAGACTACAGCCCTTAATATAATAAGGGGCTGGACTAAGCTCATTGGCCAGCAAACCTGTAAGTCCTGAACCCAGTGAACTCTGGGTACATCACATGACTCTGGAAGGACCTTGAACATATGTACATTCACAACTATAGTTAACATGACCTGGGAAGGTCCTATACATTTATTATACCTATACATTAAATAATAGATATGTAAATACAATTATATGAGGCGACCTCGGGGCAAGCCCTGCAGGAGAGCCCAATAGAGATTGAGGGACTCTAACTGAGGGGACTTTAGACAGGGATAGGACAAGGTCCTGTACTGGGACACCACACATCTAATAGATGCAGGTCCCACCTCTAGGACCTACACCAAGATCAAAATCTCCCTGACCACCTCTGGTCTGTTTACTCCTGCAGGAGGAGGTCGGAAAAGCGGTAACAACCCACAGGACTGTTTCATGCAGTTTATGTAACTACCATTGACTTTAATGTGGATTATGTTAACAGTGTGATGTCCCAGTACAGGTACACGGTCCTGTACTACCTGTAGGCCCTGTCAGGTTGAGTCCCTCAGTGATCTGGGGGCTCTCCTGCAGGGACTCCCCCTGTTGTCTCCTTGTTGTTTTACATGGTGTGTATGTCACTTTAATGCATTGACAGGATCCCTATGCATAGATAGCCTACAGGACCTGTGGCAGGTCACAAGGACCTGTGAGTAAGCCTGTCACATGTTATGTTATGCAGTCACATGATTTGTTGTCACATGTACTCCTAGAGAGCACCAGCTTAACCTCTTACCAACAGCTTGACCAATAAGCTTTAGACCAGCCCCCACTTTATAAAGGGGTGGCAATTTGCAATTGTCTCTCTTAGACCCTACCATCTGCTCTGAGAATAAGTCTTTGCTTAGCACAGCAACCACCAGAGATCAACAAGTGATCAGCATCTGGTAGGCCAAAAAGCTTCAGTTTCTCCAGTAATTCTCAAGTCTATGTCTGCTGTCACTGAAACTAATCAAATCCTGCACATAGTCAAGTCAAGTCCTGCACATAGTCAAGTCTAATTACAAGTCAAGTTTATTACTAAGCTGCAAGGTCCTCTGGGTCCTGGCCACCTCTCTTGGAAATCTGGCCTTAGCTGTGAAGATAATTCCATCTGTCTTGTTCTCCGTCTACTCCTGCCTCCGTTTGACCATTACTGGTTGTGGACTCTCTATTCAGTACTAGCCCGTGGGATAGCGGAGAATCCGGGCGTGTGGTGTTCCGGAACCCAAAAACCACACTAGTGTCATGAACACATAGGGGTTAATACCATCGACCCCTGGTGTTAATAACATCAGATCCCACCACTCACACCGCAACACCCGTGGTCCCGCCATTCCCTCGGTGGTCCACCACAAAAACTTTGGTGTCACGAAACATTATACGGGTTTGTGCCTTAACCACCCAGTCAAGTCAGGCCACCCATCGACAGTACGCAGGTGTGTGCTGAAGGCAAGATGCCGCAAGTCCTACCCACCAAGTCTGAGCTGTGTCTAAGACCAAGTCACATGCCTTTGCAAAAAAGTGTGTGCCAGCAAAGTGTATGGGACTGTGTCATTGAAATAAGTTTATGTGCTGGCGCTGAAGAAATAGTGGGGGAGGTGGAAATTACAGTGTTGTCAGTGGCAAAGAAGTTTACAAAAGTTGGATTTACAATGTGCAAGATTAGAACGGAAGTAATGTTGGCGCCAAAATGTCTGTTGTACCTGAAAGGTTAAAGATCTGCTTGAAAAGTGTGCCAAAGGTTCCCGCCAGAGCCAACGTCCCGCCCCCAGGCGTGGAAACATTGTCGTTTTGTCCAGTCCAAAGTGGGACTCGAAAGGTCCGCCTCTTGTTGCCAGGGGGCAGATGAAGAGGATGCACCGCCGCTTCTGGTCCCAGGCCCCGCTGATGACGTTCTTCCGGCTGGCGACCATCTTGTTGGAGACCAATATAAAAGGCAAAGCGGAGTCTGACCTCTTCAGTCTACTGGAAGTAGTGGCGGAGAGCAGCAAGATGGCCAATGAGTCCCAGTGATCCACGTGTGCCGGGAGTCCCAAGATGGAATCAGAGCCTGCCCCCAAGGAGACCAAAGTAGGAAGATCTCCGGGATAAGCTGTGCCCCGAGATCCGGTGACGGTGCCTGGCTCCGGAGGTTCCAGTCAAGTACCCGCTGCTGCGCAGACTCTGCCGATGCTTCTATCAAGTAAGTTGCTGGTAGTGGGGGGCCCCTGTATATACCCGTTAGTGTTTAACATTGCCCCCAGAGATTGCCAACATGAAGGGGTCCCACTGGGTATAGCCCAGGCCGCAGCAGCTTCAACCATTCCGGGCGCTGCATCCCTACGCTAGGCCTCTTAAAGGGCCAGTAGCCCACAAGTTTTCCAGGGTCCCAGTCATGCCTCTGTCTCAGTTGTGCCGCATCATTAAAAAAACTGTAACAATCAGGGCAAAAAGACTTCCCCTGCCCCTTATCAACAAGTCTGTCAGATCCATACAAAGATAACTATGACCCGAGAGGTCCAAACGCAGGCCCTTAAAGAACTTGTTAACAAACTGATTCCAGGCACCATAGGCCAAAATATTAAAAAGGCCTGCCAATACATTTGCCCTCTACAGACTGTGCACTTCAAGAGGATAAGAATAATGACTCAATGGCCTGAAAAAATATTAAAAGGGCCTGCCAATACATTTGCCCCCTACAGACTGTCCACTTCAAGAGGATAAGACTAATGACTCAATGGCCTCTAGCAGCCACAGAGCTGAGGTTGCGTCTACAGGCCTCCAGAGGCATATCCAAGGGCCCCACCCTGCTTGTCCAAGTCAATAGGACCTGTTGTTCTCCTCCCTCCAAGTGTTAAAGGAGCTGTAACCAAAGAGGAGCAACCTGATCCCTCAGCGATGGATCTTTAGTACCAAAGTGACTCCCATCCCCCCCCCCCCCCCCGGCAATGGATCCCAAGTACTACAGATCTTCAAGTCAATGTTCCAGTACAGTTTTACCAAGGCATACTCCAGCTGTCAAGGAGGATTGGCCTACTCAAGGGGTAACCACAAAAGTGCCTAGGCCTACTCCAGTTGTCAAGGAGGTTTGGCCTGAAGAGCAGGCACCAACAGGTAATCCCTCTGTGTAATCCCTATATGAACCAGGTCAGTCCCATAACAGTTAGTGGTGCTCAATTCCTTATGAAAACAAAAGGAAACATTTGAGCAACAGGCCGAGACTCTAACTAAGCGCCTTTTGCTAAGAGAATATCCGCAAACCGTGTAGACAGAGGCATTAATTAGAGCCAGAAAATTAGACAGAAAAACTCTACTCTATAAAAAAAAACTAATAAACGAAAAATAAAAAATCCCGAAAATGCTAGGTTCTGCTTTTCCTTTAAATACAGCCCAGTGGCAGAAATAATAAAAAGTGCCATCTTTTCCAACTGGCATTTGATTGAAAGAGATCCACTTATAGGCAATGTCAGAAAAAATAAACCAATAGTTACTTTTAAACGTACAAAAAATCTGAAAGATGAGTTGGTACGTAGTAAATACAAAGAAAAGGAAAGTAACAAAACATGGCTAGAAAAAAATGCAGTAGTCGGGAACTATCAGTGTGGACGGTGCAATTGGTGCGCATATTTCCAACCAGGAAAATGCATCTCCATTGGTGGCCAAACAAAAAATATTACCGAATTCATTTGTTGTAAAAACTCCTTTGCAGTGTATGCATTAGTTTGCACCTGCGGGAGATTTTATGTAGGAAGCACTATTCGTGCACTAAATACACGGTTTTGGGAACATGCTTGGTCAATTAATTCAGGCAAAAGTTCCCCGAGATTAATAGAACATATTAATACGGCACACAATGGAGATGCAAGCGTTCTAAAATTTATGGGAATTAAAAGGTTAATTTGTACTCAAGGTAAAGATAATGAAAAAATCCTCCGCGAGATTGAAGCAAGGTGGATTTTAAAAACTGGTGCACAAGAACTAGTAGGATTAAAGGGTAGCTCCCACCATCATGATTTTTTTTTTTCTGTCCCTGCCTATTGCCCTTCTATCCCTAACACCCTCCCTGCCTTTATTTATTTTTTTTACTATTTTTAAAATGGCATTTAGTCTGCCTGGTAGTGTGCTCACTACCAGACAGACTTCCCCAGCAGGCACCACGTCACTGATGCCTGCTGGGGGGGGGACTTCCGCCCTTAGTTCTCCCAACAGGGTGCCTCCAGCTGTTTCACCACTACAACTCCCAGCATGCCCTGACATCTATTGGCTGTCAGGGAATGCTGGGAGTTGTAGTGGTAAAACAACTGGAGGCACCCAGGACAGGAGTTTCATGGGGGAAGGAGTGAGCCAGGAGCCGATGCGGGAGGGACGGATGCGGGAGAGACTCTTCCTGCCACTCGGTAAGTAAACCCAAACAACCCCCATCCCCCCCCTGTACCTTGCAGCAGCGCCCCCCATCCCCCTGCACCTTGCAGCAGCGCCCCCCATCCCCCCTCACCTTGCAGCAGCGCCCCCCATCCCCCCCGTACCTTAGAGCAGCACTCCCCGCACCTTGCTGTAGCAGCCAACCCCCCGCACCGCCCGCACCTTGCAGCAGGGCCGTCAGCCGATGCGGAGCCCTGGCTGTTACTGCGCCTGCGCAAAATTTCGACTGATGCCCTGCCGGAATCAGTCGGAATTTTGCTGTGACGTCACTCTGCACTGCATTCGGCCACTAGGAGGGCGCCCCCTAGTGGCCGAATTTCAAATTGCTTTTAAAATGTTTTAAAAGCATTTTTTTTAAATAAAAGTATATTAGAGATATGTTGTAGTACTTGAGTACTACAACATATCAAAAATTATTTTTCATGACAGTGCCCATTTAAATGACAGGATTGATTTAGGATTATTTTTGTAGTTACTTGTTTTGTGGTTTTAACTGTGTGTTTTTTGTACTTTCCACTGTTTTTAACCCACTGTGCCCGTAATCCCCGCCCCGTGGATCCTTCATGACGTGTTATAAGGAATGAAGGAGCATGGGAAAGGGAAGGTCTGTTGAAGCTCAAGCCAGAGCGAAACAATTGTTACCTGCAGCACGCGCACTGGCGTTCACACCTGGCTGGGTGAAATGCCTTTTATAGCACCTGCACTTTATGAAGAATAAAAGATAAGAAATTACAGTAAGCGGTGAGTGCCATTCCTTCCTTCTTTGTACATTTGGATTTTGGATACCTTTTGTTTTCATAAGGAATTGAGCACCACTAACTGTTATGGGACTGACCTGGTTCATATAGGAATCACGGGAAGCTTGGCAGTGCCGGCCAGCTTTTTCTAATCCAAGTTGCTACTAATTATAGGATTTGAGTTAAATAGTAGTCACTGGGAATTTGTAGATAGAGCGATATAACTCACGGTTTTAGTGGCTGCTGGATCTTTAGGCTTTGGCCCTGTTGCAATTGTGCTTGAATTGGTATTGCTGAAGTGTACAGGATGATGGGCAGGAACCAAGAGAGTGAATTTAGTGACTACAGCCCCTTATATACCAGGGGGGCTGGACTAATCCCATTGGTTGCAAAGCCTGTAAGTCCTGAACCCAGAGAACTCTGGGTACATCACATGACCCAGGAAGGTCCTAAATATCTGCACAACCATTATAATATATCACGTGACCTAGGTAGGTCCACTACATTTGTACACTATACAAAAATACATTTATATGAGGCGACGAAGGGGCAAGCCCTGCAGGAGAGCCCTGTGGAATGGAGGGACTCTAACTGAGGGGACTTAAGACAGGGACAGGACAAGGTCCTCTACCGGGACACCACAAACCCCCTTACTTAAAATGAGTCGTCCTCGACGTAGGTCCCATGAGGTAGAGGGACGGAATGGCCATAGGGCTGGATGCAGTCCTGAAGCATTAATACTAATGTCCAAGTCCAGGTTGGTGATAATAGAAATGAAGAAAAATATATATCGCGTCTCTGTGCATTTAGGCAATGTCCATACATGCTCTAAAACTGATATACAAATAAGATTTGATGGGAGTTGACTCACGAGCAGGATAGCATTAATCCCTTTTCACAAACAAGAGGAACAGTATAGGATGAGCGTATTTTTTTATACCTTTGGGTATGCATTTACTGACTATGCATGAAATTTAATTATATACTAGCAATAACATCCGTCTATAGCTGAAAGTTTTATTGACGTAAGACATTTGATGGATGTCTGACATTTAATCCTGACTGACATATAGACTTGTGACTGGAAATATGTATAATGACGGTAAGGCTTCTACATACTGTAATTAATCTCACTGTTATATGTTTTTTCATACATTTGATACAATACCACATATTATTTGCATTTGTTATATTTGGGTTGCCTGAGGTTTTCTGCCCAATGTCTTAGCTGCTAGGGTCTGTCGGTACTACATACTTACCCCTAGAACTCTTTGACCTAGATAACAATTAAGCATACTGTTACCTTACTGGATATGTGTATTTTTAGTTAGCTACAGGTATACCTTCTGGCCAGGAAGAGCACCCTGAACACGTAAAGACAAAAGAACATATTAGTGCATGACATTTGTGCATAACAGTGGTATGGACTGACATAGAACATTGTTACAGTCCCTAAGATTTAGTTTTGTATTTGATGGTGAGATATATTCATATACCTATTTTTTTCTTGTGAGCATAGGTTATTAGTGATGTGTACTGAACTTTATGAATGTACACTACTGAATTATGTTCTGAATTATATGTACATTGAATGTGAATGGAGTCAGTCTTGATACCTGATTGATATGTTTCCTTGTTAGGCGCTAGTGAAGGGTGGCATTTATTGTTACTCCCAGAGGAGCTGGGAGAGCACCCTTTAAGTAAACACTATAACACCTGGAAGAGATATATATACTATATTTTTTTTTTTCCCGTACAGGAACTTTATACTTCTGTACAATAAGGCTATTTACACTGTTGACATTTTATGTAACCCAACATTTTATTTGTTTGAAACACAAAGGTCAGCAGCACAACAAAGGTCAGCAGCACAACAAACACATCAGCAGCACAAATCTTGAGATATCCAAGTTATATTTACCTGCTGTTTAGGTGCAACATTTTGTGCACAAATATGTATTATTATTATATTATTTACATAAACGGTCATGCAAGGCTCAACAGTCTACCTAAATTTGGAATCCTGAATAAAACACGGCTAAGCCGGGTGCCGGGTACAAACTTACTAGAATCTCCTCGGGCAAGGAGTCTCTCGGCCAGGGGCCGGGCACAAACTTATGGTGGATACGTTGCTTAACAGGGGAACTTCTTGGCATAGTCCTGCCAGGCACTTCATCTTGGAACTAGTTACAAAACTGGAAAATCTGCAACAAAAAAAAAGGTACTGGTGTACCACACAGTTAATGACAAGCAACAACATAAAGTTAGAAGATATTCTTCCTTGCTTCCCAACCCCGCTGGTCAGCGTGCTTCCATTCCTGGGACATGTATCTTGGAGCACGGGGTTGGGGTTCCCACATAGGCGTGACATACATATCCCATGTCACATTGGTTAGCCTTGACTGGGCAATAGTGGGGTTTACATTCACCACTACGTTGACCTCGGCAGCTGAGGCCACGGGAACAAGTGTAGGTGCCGGTGGGTCCGGCCACACCTCATTGGGTGGAGTAGTCCGTGGCATATCAGTCGGTGCCTGTAGATGAGGCCACACCTCCACAGGGGGAGTAGGCCTAGGCACATATGTTGGTGCCCGCTGATTAGGTCTCACCTCCTCTGGGGGAGTAGACCTGGGCACATTCTCCGTTAACGATGAAATGGAACTGGACTTCTTCATATATTTTGGAGCCATAACGGGCACCTCGGACAGGTACCGCTCCTCCTCAACAGTGGCATCTGTAGACCTTGCCTGCCAAATCCCGTGGGGATCTGTGTCCCAATCATCAGACAGAAAATAGGTAAAAGGAATTTGCATTGGATTTTTTGGCCTGGTTATGGCTGCAGCCCATTCACCCAGCAAACTCTTGACTGGGGTGTACTCCACAATCTCCCCTTGCTTTAGGCAGTGGTATCTTTTAGGCAGGTAGTCCCGCTGAACGGCCCTTCTGTTGACCAATATGGTCCTGGAGGGTACCAAAGCCTCTTGCTCTGTCGAAATTGACCACTGTGGCGCATCAGCGCTCCAAGGGTGGCACACCCTCTTGAGGATAGTCCAGCATCCTGATGTACATTGCTTCCAGCTTTTTAGTGTCCCTCTGTTGCTCTGCCTTGACTTCATAAGGGAGACGTTTCGGCCCGTATCTCTCCCTATGCTGGGCCTTTAACTTCTCAATGATGCCGGTGATTTCGGCCTCCCTGCGGGCCCTTTCGAACTAAGCTGTAGGGACTGGTGGATGGGACTTCCCAGGCTGGAGAAGGACGTGGTCCCACATATACTGTATAAGCGCAGGCTCATCGCCAAACACCCATGTCAGGAGTGGGGGTGACCACAGGCGTGTGCTGGCTGGAGCTACTTGGGACAAGTGGACCTCTCTCTCTTGGCTTGAGGAAGAAGAAAAGGCGGCTTCTGCCGGAGTACTCACATCAGATTCTTCTGTAGGAATCTTGGCCCAGGATCCCCATGTCCTGTGGTGAGGTGACAGTCTCACCAGTGATGCCGTTGCTGATGTAGCTGGCCACTCGTCATCCTCTGGTAGTGGAGGCAGGTTGCAGGCCTCCTCGGCCCCAAGGGACAACTACTGCAAGCGGTCAGCAAGTTCTTGGAAGAGTTGTGCTGTGGCCACGGCATCTTAGGACTCTTCTCACAAGTCTCGGTGGTCTCCGCCATCTCCGTACACCTCGCTGCCATCTACGGACTGTAGAGGTCTGGCTGCGTGACTTCTTTTATATGAGGCTTCCACCAGATGGCCGTCAGCCGGAAGGATGTCATTGGTGCAGCTCTGACTTCCTGCCCCCGGCAAACACAAGCAAAAGATAACAGTTCCACTTTGGCATAGGAACAGCTACACAATGTTCTTGCCCAGGGGCGGGACGCAGACCAGCACGGGACATTTTGGCGCACTTCTCGGGGTCTGCCTTAACACTTTCAGGTACGAGCATGGCTTCGTTCCTGATTTTACACATGGCCACAATAGTTTTCTTTACCTCCCCCTTACTTTTTCTTGCACCCCGGCTAAGCACAATTTCAGCAATAAAGTCCCGTACACTTTTAGGTGCAATTTCAATCGCTACTTGCAAAACTTCTGGATAGTTCATAAAACACATTCCTGCATAGTGGGAGGACTATGGCTCTTGCAATTACAGTATACAACCGTTTTGCGGGTGGTCAGTGTTACGCCGAGCGCTCCGGGTCCCTGCTCCTCCCCGGAGCGCTCGCAGCGTTCCTCTCTCTGCAGCGCCCCGGTCAGACCCGCTGACCGGGAGCGCTGCACTGACTTTGCCAGCGGGGATGCGTTTCGCATAGCGGGACGCGCCCGCTCGCGAATCGCGTCCCAAGTCACTCATCTGTCCCGGTCCCCGGCTGTCATGTCCTGGCGCGCGCGGCTCCGCTCCTTAGGGCACGCGCGCGCCAGCTCTCTAAGATTTAAAGGGCCAGTGCACCAGTGATTGGTGCCTGGCCCAATCAGCCTAATTAGCTTCCACCTGCTCCCTCACTTCCCCTGCACTTCCTTGCCGGATCTTGTTGCCATTGTGCCAGTGAAAGCGTTCCTTGTGTGTTCCTAGCCTGTGTTCCAGACCTCTTGCCGTTGCCCCTGACTACGATCCTTGCTGCCTGCCCTGACCTTCTGCTACGTCCGACCCTGCTCTTGTCTAATCCCTTGTACCGCGCCTATCTCAGCAGTCAGAGGGGTTGAGCCGTTGCCGGTGGATACGACCTGGTTGCTACCGCCGCTGCAAGTCCATCCCGCTTTGCGGCGGGCTCTGGTGAAAACCAGTAGCAACTTAGAACCGGTCCACTGACACGGTCCACGCCAATCCCTCTCTGACACAGAGGATCCACCTCCAGCCTGCCGAAACCTGACAGTCAGGGTAGCAAAATTATTAAAGACACACACCAGTATCCTGTTCGCAGGATGCCAAAAGCTATGTGGTGAGCTGGGTGAGGCAATGATGCAGCAGGGTCTGGTGGTATTAACCCTTGGTTTGTCGTGACGCCAGGGTGAGGTTGTTTTGTAGAGAAGGCCCTGCCGAAAACCGTTCCCCAAACGTCAGGATAATAAATGGAATGTCCACAGCAGATTTTATGAGATAACTGTAACTTTTACTGAACTTCATATGCCAACAGTCTTTACAGTTAAACAGTTTTTCTTGAGGTAAGCAGAATGCAGGTTCCTCACAGGCTTTTCTGGGACTAATAGTCTTGAGCTTTAAGCAGGCCATTGTGCTAATAATTATAGGATTTGAGTTGAATAGTAGTCACTGGGAATTTGTAGATAGAGCTTTATAACTCACGGTTTTAGTGGCTGCTGGATCTTTAGGCTTTGGCCTAGTTGCAATTGTGCTTGAATTGGTATTGCTGAAGTGTACAGGATGATGAGCAGGAACCAAGAGTGAATTTAGTGACTGCAGCCCCTTATATACCAGGGGGGCTGGACTAATCCCATTGGTTGCAAAGCCTGTATGTCCTGAACCCAGAGAACTCTGGGTACATCACATGACCCAGGAAGGTCCTAAATATCTGTACAACCATTATAATATATCCCATGACTTAGGTAGGTCCTATACATTTGTACAATATACAGAAATACATTTATGAGGCGACCAAGGGGCAAGCCCTGCAGGAGAGCCCTGTGGAATGGAGGGACACTAACTGAGGGGTCTTTAGACAGGGACAGGACGAGGTCCTGTACCGGGACACCACAATACCATGCTTCAACGTTAACGGTTCCCTTCAGTGTGACATACATATGGTTACCTACAGTGTGACATACATATGGTTTCCTACAGTGTGACATACATATGGTTCCCTACAGTGTTACATACATACGGTTACCAACAGTGTGACATACATACTGTTCCCTACAGGGTACTATGCATACAGTTCCTTACAGTGACATGCATACGATTCCATACAGTGTGACATACATACGGTTCCCTACAGTGTGACATACATACGGTTGCCCCCTTTCATTAGGATGCCCTTCACGGCCGCCCAGGCAGACCCCAGGCCTAATTATTCATGCAAATGGTACTCTACTTACGGTGCATGTAACCCGACCACAAGTGGAGGTTGGCTGAAACAGTTAACCTAATTTGTGGGAGGAGTCTGGTCTTTATATACCCACCTGATCCCCACAGGTGCTGTCGGCAGCATGCAAGATCTCCCCACCCTCCCTCCCCCTTTTTTCACTCTCAGGGTATCCCCCTTTCTTTAGGATACCCTTCACAGCCGCCCAGGCACACCCCAGGCCTAATTATTCATGCAAATGGTACTCTACTCAAGGTACATGTAACCCGACCACAAGGGAACTATATGGTAAAAGTTATATATTTTGTGCACCAGCTTGCACTCAAGGAATACAGGTGGACCTCTTAAAGTGCCAGCGCACCCCAAACTTCTTAAAGCGACAGCGCACTCAATCAAGCCTGCAAGATGTCAGCACCCAGTTCTCCTGGACCACCAGACGAGGGTGCTTCTTCAAGTCCAGCAGTGGGGTCACCACCTGCTACCAGGAGGGTTGTACCCTATCTACCTCCAGTTCAGCGCAACTGTTTAGGAGTTCCTGTAGCCGCACCAGTCTTCTTGGGGAACCCCGTTCTTCCCACCTGCAATGGGGATCTCTTCACTCTGTGGGATTTTAAAGATAAGATACAGAGCCTTGTTGTTTTCTATTCTTTTCCCCCTAATCAACAGGTGCAGTTGCTCACTGGACAACTACAAGGACCAGCACTTGAGGAAGTCCGGACCTGGCCCGCCTCCAAGAAGACAACGGTAGAGCAGATCTTTGAGGGGCTGTATGAAGTATTTGAATCTCATTCTCCGTTAGAGGTACGCCTCCGCCTGTATGAGAGATGACAGAAACCAGGTGAGACCCTCCGAACTCATGCTGTAGCCTTACAAAATGCCCTAGAGACTGTCCAGAGACTAGATGGTATAACTCTCGAGCAGGGCAACAAGGTACTAATGGACAGATTTATTGATGGGGCTCACAACAAATGGGACAAAGCCCAGCTTAGAAAGTTAGCGTTACATAATCCTAGTTTGTCATTTCCAGTTTTTAAGAGACTAGCCATCCAAGTTATTGAGTCCAGGGCTGAGTCTGAAGAGGTTAGTACCTCTCCCTCAGAAACACTAGAGGCGTCTGCTAGGTCAGTGCCACCATACCACCTGCTCCTGTACAATTACCACCTCCCCATCAATCCCTGCTGCCTCAGAACTTCAAAGTGTTAGGCAGGACATTGATCAGCCGACAAAGGCCATAAAAGAGCTGACCAATCCGCCTAGCCAGAAATCACCTCCGCCTAGAAAACCTGTCCCTGCTCCCCGTCCTGCTAATTCCTGTAATTTTCCCTCTAACAGACCTCCAGGGACTCAGAGACCCTTCTGTAGCCATTGTAATTAGACTTGACATTGGGGAACACAATGTTGGGCTTTCAAAGGGAATCCCCTGAGGTCAAGGACCGGCCCTCAGGAGAATCGTCACCAGGTCCAGATTCAGCATGTTTCAAGTCAGGACTCTTCCTTTACGTTACCCCATGCCCCTATGTAAAAGTTGTTGTAGAGGGGGTACAGTTGGAGGCCCAATCGACAGGGGATCTCAGGTGTCCACCATACCCAAGGATGTCTTTTATAAATATTGGAGTGCTGATTTGTTATGTGAACCTGACGATATTGATTTTAAAGTAATGGCAGGGAATGGGAAACCAGTACCCAGACATGTATACTGGGAGCCAACCATTCAAGTGGGTGATCATATACTCAATGGACCGGGAGTAATTGTAACCAATGTATCCGATAATGGGGTGGCAGAGTTTATATTGGGGATGAACATTATGAGACACTGTTTTACTGAAGTAGTAGGTTGTTTACATGCCTCTCTCCCCTACATGGCACCTTCAGGCCGGCAGGCTGCGCAACACCACTTGAAGATTCTTCAAGTGGAGCAGAAGTTTGTCAACCATCAAGGAGAAGTATGCCGAGTACGAATTCAGGACATCCGGTCAGTAGTCTTGCAGCCTCATACGGAGACCATCATCTGGTGCCATGCCTGACCCAGAATTAGGAACAAAGATTGCCAAGCATTGCTGGAGCCGATGCAACTGGAAGATTACCCTTTAGTACTGGCAGCAAGAAGTCTAGTCTTCGTCTCCGATGGGAAAGTCCCAGTCCGTCTAGTTAACCTGTCCGATGCTGCCACCGTCCTGTCCTGCCAAAATATACTCCAGTTGCTCAGTTGTACCTCATTGGGTCAAAAGACATCCTCACTAGGACACAGGTGGCCCGTCAGCGAACAGCTCAGGCAGCCCTGGGGCCTGGAACAAGTCATTCTGAACCTTGGTGGACCCAGCTTTAAGTGGGGGACTAAAACACCCCAGCAGAACAGGTCAGTGGAGTCATTAAAGTGGCCAAGCAGTCCCATGAAGCTTTAAGCAAGCACCCCACCAACTTTGGCTAGACTACCATGATACAGCACAGGCGACAGTCCTCATCAAGGAGAGGCACCACCCTATAGCACCGGGCATGTACCAGACTTTCAAGAAGATGTTAGCTGAAATGAAGGACGCTGATGTCATCCAAGAGGGTAAGAGTCCCGGGGCAGCTCCTCTGGTCCTTGTCAAAAGAAGGATGGGACTATTCACTTCTGCGTGGACTATCGGAAATTGAATAATGTCACGCATAAAGATGCCTATCCTCTACCCCGGATCGAAGAGTCCTTAACTGCTTTAGGATCAGCCGCATACTTCTCCACATTTGAATTAACCCACGGATACTGGCAAGTGTCCATGGCTGAAGAGGACTGAGAGAAGACTGCTTTCGTGACCCTGATGGGGTTTTTTGAATTCAAAAGTATGCCCTTTGGGCTCTGCAACGCCCCTGCCACTTTCCAACGTTTTGATGGAGTGATGCCTGGGACATCTCAACTTCCAAAGTGTCCTGCTATATCTTGATGACGTCATCGTATACTCCAAAACTTATCAAGAGCATCTTAACCACCTGATAGAGGTGTTTCAAGTCTTGATCCATCATGAGCTAAAGATTAAATCCTCTAAATGTCATCTGTTGAAACCTCACTACCTAGGTCATGTTCTCAGCTCGGAAGAAGTTCAACCTGATCCGGGAAAGGTGGACATTGTCAAGGTCTGGCCTACCCCATGCACAGTGAAAGACATCAGGAGCTTCCTGGGATTTGCCGGCTACTACCGCCACTTCATTCCCCACTTTGCCCAGATTGCTGAACCCCTTACAGCTCTCCTCTGGGGTACAGTGAAGCAAAACTATAATGGAAGACTACCTGTCAAGTGGGCTGAAGAGCAAGAGACAGCGTTCCGAGCTCTTAAGCATTTGCTGACCGAACCATCTATTCTGGCGTATGCAGATTATAGTCAACCCTTCTGGCTATATACCGATGCCAGTTTTGAGGGTCTGGGCACCATCCTATCTCAAGTCCAGGAGGGCAAAGAGGGGGTGATAGCCTATGCCAGCCGAAATCTGCGAAGAGCGGAAAAGAACGACTCAAACTACAGTTCCTTCAAGTTGGAGCTCCTCGCCTTGGTCTGGGCCGTGACCGAAAAATTTAAGGACTATCTGGCTGCCTCGCCTTTTACCGTCTGCACAGACAACAATCCGTTGGCCCATCTGAATACTGCCAAATTGGGGGGGCCATTGAACAGCGTTGGACGTCCAGATTGGCAAACAACAACTTCAGCATTAAGTATAGAATTGGCAAGTCAAACGTGAATGCAGATATATTGTCTCGGATGACTCCCAGCGAAAAACCACCTGTCGAAGACTAGTGAGAAGTCGTGGAGATGCCCCAATTTTATAAGAGGTTCATGAGTCAGACTGTCCTGACTACGCAAGATGGCAGTGAACCCAGGTCCGAAAGGGTTCAGGAAGACCTCTACACGTGGAAGACTCTGCAAGACAAATGTTGAGTCATGTGGGATTTGTTGGACTACCTGTTAATGAAAAAGGTGCCAACCCGTCTACGCCGGTCCCAGTGTGACTACGAGTTGAAAAGGCTGTGGCGACAGAGGTAAAGTCTGTTTGTGCACAAGGAACTGTTGTACAGGAATTCTTTGGTTCCATTCTCTGGTGAGCGACTTCATCAGCGTCTGGTTCCCCGAAGAGATGCTGCGATGGTCCTCAACGCCTACCATGATCAGTCGGGACACTTTGGAGTCCACCGGACCGAGTCCACTGTCAGGCAAAGGTTTTATTGGATTGGGAAGCGGAGTGATGTCAAAGTGGTGCAACGAGTGTGCCATCTGCAATGTCACCAAGAACCTACGCAAGGATGCAAGAGCACCCCTCGATCCCATCCAAAGTGAAAGGCCTAATCAGCTGGTCGCGCTAGACCATGTCAAGTTTTCTCCTACCCGGTCTGGGTACGCTCTCACCATGGTGGATCACTTCTCCAAGTGGGTAGTAGTTGTGCCTGTCAAAGACCTCACGGCCAAAACAGCTGCCCAGATGTTCTACTCTAACTGGGTGCAGACTCTGGGATGTCCAGAGTCAGTCTTCACAGATCGGGGAACAGCCTTTGAGGCCCAACTGTTCCAAGAATTGTGTCGGTTCCCCGACTGCAAGAAACTGCGGACTACAGCTTACCACCCCCAGGGGAATGGATTATGTGAGCGCATCAATCAAGTCTTCATCCACATGCTGTGAGCAGCGTCTGTGTCCAAGCATGAAGAGTGGCCCCGGCTGTTGCCAGAATTGTTGGAGATCTATAACCATACCATTCATTGCTCCACTGGGTACACCCCGTTCTTCCTGATGATGGGTCAACATGGGCAACTGCCGAAATATCAGGCATTTGGATTGCAAGCACCCTTTAACAACTCTCCTCAGGCTTCACAAGACTGGGTCTCAGACTATTAGAGAAGAATCCAAGAGGCAAAGGAGATTGTTGGTAGAAGAATAGGCGAGGCTCAAGAAAGACAGCAAAGAGACTGTAAACATCATGCCTCTACAATTGGGAGTTTGGCTGCGGAAGTTCCCAAGAACGCATAAGTTGAACTCCATTTGGGAAAGGGAGCCCTACACTATCACCGCAGTACCCTATCCAGACTCTGATGTTTATTACTGTGATAATTATCAGAAAAACACTACCCAAGAGTGTTAAATAACCCCATACATTGCACCATAAATGTTGAAATTTAAATTAAGCATGTATGTATGTATTTAAAAAATCCTAAAATTAAAGGCCCAAGCCCAGAAGCATCATGAAGTCAAGTCGTTCCTGAAAGAAACAGGAGCAGTCAGGAGTAGGCATCAGCAGTACCCAAGAGGCTTTAATAACCCCTTACATTGCACGATCACTCGCAAGATCGAGCAATAACAGGTGTGTTATGCCCTCAGATGTCCGGGGCTGCACACGGGCTACACTGAACGGAACCAGCGTGTCTATCTTTCACCGACAGGTGCGGGTAACCCGCTGAACCCCGTTCGCGATAGGGATCAGGGATTGCAATTATTTGCCAGGAAAGAAGAATCACAACTAAGCGCGGGTCATAAGCTCGGGTTCATTAAGTCCCTGCCCTTTGTACACACCGCATGTCTATACTAGTGATTGGATGGTTTAGTTAGGTCCTCGGATCGGCCCCGGAGGGGTAGGAGAAGGCCCTGGCAGAGCGCTGAGAATTTAAAGATCATTGTTGAAATTTGCATTAAGCATGTATTAGCTACTGCTAAACTTCCAAAAATTGAAGGCCCAAGGACTGAGGCATCAGGGAGGCAATTATTTCCTGAAAGACACAGAATGAGTCAGGAGCAGTCATTCGCAGTACCCAAGAGGGTTTCATAACCAACCCCTTACATTTAAAGATCAATGTTGAAATTTGCATTAAGCATGTATTTAGCTACTGCTAAACATCCAAAAATTGAAGGCCTGAGGCATCAGGGAGGCAAGTAGTTCCTGAAAGACACAGAATGAGTCAGGAGCAGTCATTCGCAGTACCCCATAGGGTTTCATAACCCCTTACATTTAAAGATCAATGTTGAAATTTGCATTAAGCATGTATTTAGCTACTGCTAAACATCAAAAAATTGAAGGCCCAAGGCCTGAGGCATCAGGGAGGCAAGTAGTTCCTGACAGATACAGAATGAGTCAGGAGCAGGCATTCGCAGTACCCAAGAGGGTTTCATAGCCCTTTACATTTAAAGATCAATGTTGACATTTGCATTAAGCATATATTTAGCTACTGCTAAACATCCAAAAATTAAAGGCCCAAGGCCAGAAGCATCAGTGAGGCAAGTAGTTCCTGAAAGACACAGGATGAGCCAGGAGCAGGCAATCGCAGTACCAAAGAGGGTTTCATAACCCTAATTGATAACCCAAGAGGGTTTCATAACCAACCATAATTGGGAAATGTTGGTGTAGCAGCATGGTCAATCTATTCTGAGGCATCTGGCATTGGTGGCTGGAAATCCTGGCTGATCCATCCCTGATTCATCTTCACAAACGTCAGTCTCTCCACATTTTTAGTGGACAGACTAGTTCGCCTTGGGGTGACTATGGCCCCGGCCGCACTAAACACCCGCTCTGATGGCACACTACTGGCCGGGCAGGACAGCTTTTCCAGGGCAAACTCTGCTAGTTGCGGCCATAAATCAAGTTTGGCTGCCCAGAAGTCCAGCGGATCTTCAATGGTTGTTGGCATGGCCATGTCAAGGTATGCCGCCACCTGCTGGTTCAGGTCCTGCTCCATGTCTACTTGCTGCTGATGAGTTGCTTCACTATGCGGGTGAAGAAAGCTACTCATCAGCGACGGTAGACTCAGGCTGCTGCTGATTGAGCTGGTACTGCTCCTGCCACTCCTCCCCAGCAGCCATGGCAGTGGAAGGTGAGCGCAGAGGGCCCCCCGAGTCAGACCTGCGACCATGGACCATGGCATGGACCATGTGGCATCAGCCAACTGACTACGTAGAATCTCTCTGTAGTAGGTCAGTTTGTCCTCCCTCTCATTTTGGGACGGTAGTGAGGGTCTAATAAGGTGGAGATCCAGAAGTCATCCCGCTGACGAATTTTGACACTACGGGGGTCACTACGCAAGCAACTGAGCATGCATCGTGCCATTAGCGCCAGTGACTCAGAGGGACTACCTGCCTCCATCTCCACTGCATACTGCCACGGTGTGTCTGGGTCCTCTGTCTCAACTTCCTCATAACCCTCCAGCTCCTCCTCTCCTGTCCGATGACTAGAAACACCGGCCATCTAATCCAACCTAAACTGTCCTCCGCTCTGCCCCTCATCATCATCCTCCTCCTCCAGTTCAGCCCCCACAGGGCTCATGTAGCCTTGAGATGTAGGCGCAACGTCTTCATTGCCATGACCAGCCATGGTTTCAATCATTTGTTGTAGGAAATGTAGGAGTGGAATTAAGTCGTTCATGGCGTATTCGTTCATGTGGCTTCCTCAAAGGGACTCAGCAAACGGCAGGTGTCACGTATGAGCTGCCACTGGTTCACATTGAAGTTACACAGGGGAGTACTCCTATTTGCTTGGATAATCAAGAAATCGGTGATGGCTTTTCTTTGTACGTATAATCTGTCCAACATATGGAGGGTGGAATTCCAACGTGTGGCAACGTCACAAATAAGACTATGTTGTGGGATACCATTCTGATGCTGCAGCTCAAGGAAGGTGTGCTTGGCGGTGTACGAGTGGCTGAAGTGCATGCACAGTTTCCTTGCCATTTTCAGGATGTTTTGCAAATGGGGTGAAGACTTGAGGAAGTGCTTGACAACCAGATTCAACACGTGTGCCATGCAGGGCGCATGTTTCACATTTCTTTGTCGCAGCGCGGACACGATGTTCTTCCCGTTGTCGGTCACCATGGTTCCCATTTCCAGATTTCGTGGAGTAAGCCATACTCGGATTTCTTTACGAATGAACTTTAGCAGTTCCTCCCTTGTGTGACTCCGTTCGCAAAGGCAAACCATGTGAAGAACAGCTTGACACCGCCGTGCCCTACACACATGGTACGATGAAGGGCCACCGAGATTTGGTCGTGCAGTGGAGGCGAAGGACACGGTGGAGGATGAGGAGGCAGTGTCCCACACTGTAACAGGACCAACTGCCTGGGAGCGAGAGCGTGGAGGAGGAAGCTGTGTGACCTGTCCAAGTTGCTGTTGTGGCTGTGCAAGAACCACATCTACCCAGTGGGCAGTAAAAGACAAGTATTGTCCCTGCCCGTAGTTACAGCTCCACACGTCGGCGCTGCCGTGCACTTTTGAACACACCGACAGGCTCAAGGACTGGCCCACCTTCTCTTGTACAAACTTATGCAGGGCTGGTACTGCCTTCTTCGCAAAGAAATGACGGCTTGGGACTCTCCACCTCGGCTCGGCACAAGCCATCAATTCTCTGAAAGGTGCAGAGTCCACCACTTGAAAAGGGAGGGACTGCAACACCAGCAACTTGGACAGGAGCACATTCAACTTCTGCGCCGTTGGATGAGTGGGCGCATACTGTTGTCTCTTGGACATGGCTTCGCCGATGGATTGTTGGCGGAATGGCTGACTAAAAGCGGGAGAAGCAGGAGCGACAGAAGGAGGGTTTGACACACAGCTCCCTTCGGCTGAGGTGGTGGAGCCTTGGCTGGATGAAGGAGGGAGCGGATGGCCACTTGGTAATGCAGCAGGCTGGACCACTACATTGGAGCCACGGTTCTCCCAGGCCGCTTTATGGTGGCAAAACATGTGTTGATGCAGGGCCGTGGTGCCAACATTGGGACCCTGGCCACGCTTCACCTTCTGCCGACAGATCTTGCATGTGGCTACGTGAACCTCCTCCGTATGCCTTATGAAAAACTTCCACACCGCCGAGTAGCTGATTTTCCCACCTGCAGTCCGCACTAATTGACTGCTACTGGCGCCTTCTCCAGGAACCCCTGTTCCACTACCTCCCGGAAAGGTAGGCTGCTGCAAAGCAGGTGGTCTCCCCCGGGCACGTTTGGCTTCTGAATTTTCACTATTGCCACCACGCTGACTGCCAACCGTGCTACCGCCTTGCTGCCTCAAGGGCAACCTGCAACTCTCTTCTCCTGATGATGATGAAGCCCCTTCTGCACCCGACTCCCAATTGCGATCAGCTTCATCATCATCAACAGGTGTGTGCACGTCACTGATGTCCTCCTCAGGTTCCCCAACAGTGTCTGCTTCAGGACCCTGAACACTTGCAACACCGCCTCCCACGTCACTCTCCGCATTACTACTTGGCCGCCTAGCGGAGCAAGCGGCGCATGTCTCCTCCCCTTCTTGGCTGTCCAGTAGCTGCTGACTGTCCTCTATTAGATCGTCCTCAGTAAATAGTGGAGCTGAACCCACAGCATAAGATGCTTCTTTAGGAGAGGGAACAGCATAGGACAAAGGCAATGGGAGGACAGGGACAGCTCCCGCGCCATGCTAACTGAGGGTTGTGTCTGAGGAACCCTCCGACTGTTGACTGGGGGTGTCAGATGTCACTTGTGAGGATGTGAATGAGCATGTTAACCAATCGACGACGGAAGATGGGTTGCTGGTGGAGACACGACCGCTGTCTGATAACGGGAGCTCAGGCCTCTCGCTGCGACTCCTGCTGCCACTCGCCCCAAGTCTGCTGCCAACTCTGCCTGAAGTATTTAGGCCTCTGCCACTCCTCTGTGCATGTCCTGGCACTTCTCTGCCTGACATACTTAGTGTGTTTATGAGGGTATTACAATACACTACACTACTCTTTAAACAGTATTTGTCTAGAACAGCAGCAAGTGATTACTTACGGCTGTGCTTTCACAGTATGTAGGCCCTTGACAGAATAACAGGTACTAAATGGTACAATACTTGGATGTACCTATGCGGTATGCATTGATGAGGGCAGTAATATGCCTAACTATATGCAGAAAATACTCTGTATTTTTGTAAAACACCAGCCGGTGAATGCTATTGTTTGGACTTTGACGGTATGGAGCACCTTGACAGCTTAACAGGTACCAAATGGTACAATACTTGGATGTACGTATGCGGTATGCACTGATGAGGGCAGTAATATGCTAACTATATGCAGAATAAACTCTGTATTTTTGTAAAACACCAGCCGGTGAATGCTATTGTTTGCACTTTGATGGTATGGAGCACCTTGGCAGCTTAACAGGTACTAAATGGTACAATACTTGGATGTACCTATGCGGTATGCACTGATGAGGACAGTAATATGCGTAACTATACGCAGAAAAAACTCTGTATTTTTGTAAAACACCAGCCGGTGAATGCTATTGTTTGGACTTTGACGGTATGGAGCACCTTGACAGTTTAACAGGTACTAAATGGTACAATACTTGGATGTACGTATGCGGTATGCACTGATGAGGGCAGTAATATGCCTAACTATACGCAGAAAAAAACTCTGTATTTTTGTAAAACACCAGCCGGTGAATACTATTGTTTGGACTTTGACGGTATGGAGCCCCTTGATAGCTTAACAGGTACTAAATGGTACAATACTTGGATGTACCTATGCGGTATGCACTGATGAGGACAGTAATATGCGTAACTATACGCAGAAAAAACTCTGTATTTTTGTAAAACACCAGCCGGTGAATGCTATTGTTTGGACTTTGACGGTATGGAGCACCTTGACAGCTTAACAGGTACTAAATGGTACAATACTTTGATGTACGTACGCGGTATGCACTGATGAGGGCAGTAATATGCGCAACTATACGCAGAAAAAACTCTGTATTTTTGTAAAACACCAGCCGGTGAATGCTATTGTTTGGACTTTGACGGTATGGAGCACCTTGACAGCTGAACAGGTACTAAATGGTAAAATACTTGGATGTACGTATGCGGTATGCACTGATGAGGGCAGTAATATGCGTAACTATACGCAGAAAAAACTCTGTATTTTTGTAAAACACCAGCCGGTGAATACTATTGTTTGCACTTTGACGGTATGGAGCACCTTGACAGCTTAACAGGTACTAAATGGTACAATACTTGGATGTACCTATGTGGTATGCACTGATGAGGGCAGTAATATGTGTAACTATACGCAGAGAAAACTCTGTATTTTTATAAAACACCAGCCGGTGAATGCTATTGTTTGGACTTTGACGGTATGGAGCACCTTGACAGCTTAACAGGTACTAAATGGTACAATACTTGGATGTACCTATGCGGTATGCACTGATGAGGACTGTAATATGCGTAACTATACGCAGAAAAAACTCTGTATTTTTGTAAAACACCAGCCAGTGAATGCTATTGTTTGGACTTTGACAGTATGGAGCACCTTGACAGCTTAACAGGTACTAAATGGTACAAATGCACTACAGTCCACTGAACAATCACGTATTTCTGAACAGCAGCAGGACCCAACAGTGCAGCACCACAAAAAAAAAAATCCAGGGATTAAACCCTAAATCGCACTCTGTCACACAATTCTGAGCAGCAGAAGATTTGTGGAGCAAAAAAAAACGAAACTCAATTGGGCTGAAAAATGAGGAGATAAGATGCTTCAGAAAGTTCAGGCAGCTTGGAGATCTGTATGAGGCAGCTGACAGCTATCTGCCCCTCTCTGCTGCACTGCTCAATAATGTGAATAGGAGGTTTAGCTATCAATGATCCTTCTCAGTGTGAACAGCAAAGCACTCTGCACTCCTGTCTTTCCCTAATGCTGATGTGACTAGCAGTTGCAGTGTAACGCTGTGGTATAAGCTATTCACACACACACAGTCCCGTCCTCTCCATCTGAGTGCATAGATGAAATGAAGAGAGGCAAGATGGCCGCCTATTATTCGCTCATCTCTAATTAACACCTACATGA
This sequence comes from Hyla sarda, assembly GCF_029499605.1. Lineage (NCBI taxonomy): Eukaryota > Metazoa > Chordata > Amphibia > Anura > Hylidae > Hyla > Hyla sarda. The sequence continues at coordinate 76,938,695 of NC_079194.1, read as the reverse complement.
ATTTGTTCGTAATGTTTACATCTTTTATCACCAATTTTTGTACAATAATATTTTATTAACTATATATACTTATATTAATACATTATAATTATCCACTCTCTATTATTTCTTTATATAGCACTATTTGGTGTTTATGATATTTTTCATACCATCGGCACTTTAATACACTAACATATTAGGTCCCTATATATACTGCATTTGGAGTTATAATATAGAATAATGATATTTGTCTATTATATATAATAATGCTTTCACTGACTATATTCCATAACTGTTAAATATAAATGACTGTCCTGTCACTGTATTCTAGCAGTGCCCTACTAATAATGCATATGTAATTTAAAAAATTTAATAAATATACATGTAATGCCCACCTTTTCCGAGTAATCACACTTGTTCAACAGTCCTGAAAGGTTCTATTTTCATTCACCAGCATTTGATAGCACGGTCTCGAACAGATAGGGTTAAACATACAGCACTGTTCCCTCCCTAAGATGTATTCTGTCAGTTACTGAGACCCATAATTGACATTTGTCTCACCTACGTATCAGGGTAGATCCTGATCACATCATTCATATCAATTCCATTGTTATGTCCTTTTGTCTTAATCGTTGTTAGTGACAATTTTAATATATTCTAATAAAATTTATACTTGATTGTTCAGTAGCAATTGCTCTTGGTTTTTCTTTTTTCCTTTGAAAAAATAAACAGTGGTATAATGTCAAAATGTATGTATCAGCATTGCCGTCACCATGCATACCAAGTCTAATAGTCAGTCATAGTCAGATATGTCATAGTATTAATCAAAAGTGTGATGTCATAGTCATAATAGAATGTCAGATATAGTCCAGTCTCATAAAATCTTTTAGTCAGTCAGAAATGTATAGTCAGCTATGTCTGTTATATGCATAGTCACTAATTGTGCATAGTCCATAGTCATACTTACTTAAAAAAAAATGTAAGTCATGTCATTATAGTTATAGGTATATTCATAAGATAATGAATCATTATCTCAAGCAAGTCATATAGTTATTATGCTCATCAGATTTACAGAGCATGAATGGACATTATATACAGAGACTCATCACCAGTTCATCAGTTTCCATATTCATTTCAACAGCCTGAAATTGGACGTTGTATGTAATTTCGCTCCTCTCCCTAAGGGAACAGACGTCGAGGGTGACTTGTATTAAGTAAGGGGGTTTGTCGTGTCCCGGTACAGAACGCTGTTCTGTACAGTTTCCTAAAGTCCCTTCAGGTAGAGTCCCTCAAGTCCACAGGGCTCTCCTGCAGGATCCCCCTAGGTCATTATTATTGTATATTACTCATGTACATTTATTATAAGTATTGTACAGTGAATATAAGCTATGTGCAAAGGTTATTAGGGTAATTTTTTATTTGCACAGCCCACTGTTGCAAAGATCTGTCAAATGCCAGTGGGGTGTAAATGCTCATTGCACCCCTTATTAAATTCTGTGAAGGGTGTAGTTTCCAAAATGTGGGGGGGGGGGGTCCATTGTTCTGGCACCCCAGGGGGCTTTGGAAACACACATGGCCCCTGATTTCCTTTCCAAACAAATTCTTTCTCCAAAAGCTCAATGGCGCTTCTTCTCTTCTGAGTATTGTAGTGCGCCAGCAGAGCACTTGACATCCACATGTGGGGTATTTCCATACTCAGAAAAAATGGGGTTAAATTTTGGGGGTCATTTTCTCGTATTACCCCTTGTAAAAATGTAAAATTTGGGGAAAAAACAGCATTTTAGTGAAAAAAAAATTTTTTTTTCATTTACACATCCGACTTTAACGAAAAGTCATCAAACACCTGTGGGGTGTTAAGGCTCACTGGACCCCTTGTTACATGCCATGAGGGGTGTAGTTTCCAAAATGGTATGCCATGTTTGGGGTTTTCTGCTGTTCTGGCACCATAGGGGCTTCCTAAATGCGACATGCCCCCCAAATTCATTTCAGCAAAAATCACTCTCCAAAATCTCATTGTTGCTCCTTCCCTTCTGAGCCCTCTACTGCGCCTGCCGAACACTTGACATACACATATGAGGTATTTTCTTACTCGAGAGAAATTGGGTTAAAAATTTTGGGGGCTGTTTCTCCAATTACCGCTAGTAAAAAAATTTAAACTGGGTCTACAAGAACATGCGAGTGTAAAAAATGAAGATTTAGAATTTTCTCCTTCACTTTGCTGCTATTCCTGTGGAACACCTAAAGGGTTAACACACTTACTGAATGTCATTTTTAATACTTTGAGGGGTGCAGCTTTTATAATGGGGTAATTTCTAATATGAAGGCCCTTCAAATCCACTTCAAAGCTGAACTGGTCCCTGAAAAATTCAGATTTTGAAAATTTTGTGAAAAATTGTAAAATTGCTACTGATCTTTGAAGCCTTCTGATGTCTTCCAAAAGTAAAAACATGTCAATTTTATGAGTAGACATATTGTACATGTGAATCCATATATCATTTTTTTTGAATATTTTCCTTACAAGCAAAGAGCTTCAAAGTTAGAAAAATGCAAAATTTTCGATTTTTCATCAAATTTTGGAAATAATGCAAGTATCGACAAAAATTTACCACTAACATAAAGTAGAAGATGTCACAAAAAAACTATCTCGGAATGAAAAATAAAAGCATCCCAGAGTTATTAATGCTTAAAGTGAAAGTAGTCAGATGTGCAAAAACGCTCTGGTCTTTAAGGTGAAAATGGGCTTGGTCCTTAAGGGGTTAATATATGCCCTTTCTGGGTTGGTTGTCGGCGGTGCCCTACACCATACAACTACATCCTGGCATCACGAACACTAGGGGTTAACAACATCTTGCCCCAGGGGTTAATGCCACCTACACTGCTACACCCCGTGGTCCCGCCATACACTGGTGGTGCGCCACAAGTATATTTTAGCATTTTATCTAATAAATTCTATATTTTTAAGGTTATTGTGTTTTGGACATGTAGTTTTTCCGGGACATGAGCACTTATATTGGGCCTCATTTACTAAGCTAAAACCGACCAGTTTTTGTCAGGTTATTTTGGCGCACAGTGTCTGCGACATGTCTGCGCCAGTCTGCGACAGTGTGCACCAGGAAAATCTGACAAACCCGACATTGCACTGTGAAAAGCTGAAAAAGGGGCGTAGTCTGTCACAAAGGGGCGTGGCTGATCCCAAAAGGAGCGTGGTTTCACAACCCGACCTATTTACTATTGAATTCTCAGAAAATACTGTGGATAAATGGCTGAAAATTCCCACCTAGAAAAAGCTGGTCAGAAAATTTTCCCGACTTGTACATCTGTTATCCCCATAGTAAATAAGTAAAAACCCGACACTCTTAGTAAATGAGGCCCATTATCGTTTATACTGTATACACATATTGTACATTGCACCAACATATTATTCCTACACCTTTCTATTATATCATTTATTCTCATACACATACTTTATTACACCTCCCGGTCACTCCTTTATTCATCTTATATTCATCTCTTACTAACAATATCCCACGTAGTCCTTGAGAACATTTTTTATTATTTTCTTGTCATTTTCCCCACTGGGTTTTTGAGGATATAACCCAGACAAAGTTCTCGGATACATTACCAGATAGAGTACCCCTTTGCCCTTTTTTCATTACAAGTTGAACTGAAGCATCGTAAATGACATTAGTAATACTGACGTAGACAGCTCCACTTTCCATTCTCCCGGTTACAATAGCAAGAATGGGCTGCGAGTGGTGAGATATTCTTCACAGCTGTGTGGGTGTATTTGTATAAATGGCTTTTGTGTTATATTCTAAGTGTGACCACCGTGTAATATCATGCTGTGCAGTCTGTCATTTATTATGCTCCAGACGTGATGGGTTTGTCAATTTATTCTGTTACAGTTTCGTGATCTCTGTCTGTGTTCAGGTATCGTGCAGAGATTTGGAGCTCTTGTTCCTATCCATTAACTTGTAAATTTTATAACAAATACTTGTATACTGAAGCGCTGAGAGCTCAGAGATAGAAAGATTGTATAATTAGCCATAAATAAGAGCACAAATAAAGCTGCACAATCGTGCATTAAACTAATTAACTGTTTCATGGAGAACAAATGAGTCAGATGTGCGGTACTGGTGGGTACGTGCCCTCTGTTGAGTGTTCACGTGTTTTGCATTGCTGATCATACTTGAAGGCCAACCAGTCTAGTAAGGAATGTATAGAAAGTAGGGCCACAATGAAGTCTCAAAGGACTTCCTTTAGGGCTACACATATATAACTTAGCAGTGAAGAGAATTCCCACGTCTTCTTGATGCCAGAGGCGTATGTGATCATTTAACAACTTTTAACGGAACAATCTGGACTGTTATTGTATTCAGACACTTTTTAGGAGCTGTGGGCTAAATGCTTGTTTAGCTGACAGCTATCTCATCTGATGTCCATATAAAGGTGATACTCGAAAAATGTGAATATTGTGCAAAAGTTAATTTATTTCAATAATGCAACTTAAAAGGTGAAACTAATATATGAGAGAGACTCATTACATGCAAAGCAAGATTGTTCAAGCTGTGATTTGTCATAAATGTGATGATTATGGCTTACAGCTCATAAAAACACCAAATCCACAATCACAGAAAATTAGAATATTACATGCAGTCAAGAAAACAAGGATTGTACATAGAACAATATCAGACCTCTTAAAAGTATAAGCATGCATATGTACTTGGTTTGGGCCCCTTTTGCAGCAATTACTGCCTTAATGCAGTGTGGCATGGAAGCTATCAGCCTGTGGCACTGTTGAGGTGTTATGGAAGACCAGGATGCTTCAATAGCAGCCTTCAGCTCTTCTGCATTATTTGGTCTCATGTCTCTCATTTTTCTCTTGGCAATGCCCCATAGATTCTCTATGGGGTTCAGGTCAGGTGAGTTTGCTGGCCAATCAAGCACAGTAATCCCATTGAACCAGGTTTTTGTGCTTTTGGCAGTGTGGGCAGGTGCTAAGTCCTGCTGGAAAATGAAGTCAGCATCCCCATAAAGCTTGTCTGCGGAAGGAAGCATGACGTGCTCCAAAATCTCCTGGTAGACGGATGCGTTGACCCTGGACTTAAAGGACATCTGTAGCAAAAGACAACTTACCCCCTATCCACAGGATAATGGATGTGTCTGATCGTAAGGGATCCAACCACTGGGACCCCCCCTGCGATCTCCTGCACGGGGCCACCGCTCTGCCGTGGCTCTCCTGTGCAGGAGGCGTGCCGGCCGAAGCGCGACATCGCAGCCAACACGCCTCCTCCATGTAGTTCTATGGGAGAGGCGGGGAGGCAACGTTCGTGCCTCCCAGCCTCTTCCATAGAAATGTATGGGGAGGGGGCGTACTGAGAGGTCGACGCTACACGCATTAGCCGCTCACATAGAGTGGCAATGCAGGGCCCCCGTTTGGGAGATTGCGGGGGGTCCCAGCAGTCGGAACCCCAGTGATAAGACACTTATCCCTTATCCTGTGGAAAGGGGATAAGTTGTCTTTTGCTGCAGATGTCCTTTAATGAAGCCCAGTGGACAAACACCAGCAGATTATATGGCTCCCCAAATCAACACAGAATTAGGTCTGTTTGTCTTTAGCCCAGGTAAGACTTTTCTGATGTTTGTTGTTCAGGAGCGGCTTACCTGCAATACAATATTTGAAGCCCATGTCCAGGATCCGTTGCATTACTGAAATAAATAAACTTTGTCACGATATTCTAATTTTTCGAGTATCACGTGTACACCTGACCATTTGGTACCGCTGATCCTTCAGGCATTCTCATTGGAGAGAAGAGGAGTAAAGCCGCTGCCAGATAGTTGTAAGAACAAAAGCCTCAGGCAGTCTATTATTCTGATCCTTCATCCCCCAACATGATCCATCAGTAAAAGATTATAAGGAAAAATAAATAAATAAATAATATAATAATAATAATAATAAATATATATATATATAGGTATGTATGTGTGTATGTATATATATATATATATATATATATATATATATATATATATATAAAATGTGGGTATATTTGTTTATTGACAGCCTATCCTCAGGCAATATCATCAATATTTGATCAATGGGATAACGATTCTTGGCACCCCTTCTGATCAACCAGTCTATTATTCTGATCCTTCATCCCCCAACATGATCCATCAGTAAAAGATTATAAGGAAAAATAAATAAATAAATAATATAATAATAATAATAAATATATATATATATATAGGTATGTATGTGTGTATGTATATATATATATATATATATATATATATATATATAAAATGTGGGTATATTTGTTTATTGACAGCCTATCCTCAGGCAATATCATCAATATTTGATCAATGGGATAACGATTCTTGGCACCCCTTCTGATCAACCATTTGCCAAAGCTGTGGCACACGGATGTATAGAGAACAGACAGGAAGCAGACGGTTCCATATAGTGTAGGGGCCATGCTGGGTTATTGCATCTTAGCTCCCATTGAAATGAGTGCTGGCAAACCACTGATTAGCATAGGAGCTGGAGGTGGGACCCCCAGTAGTCAGATATTGAAGACCATCCATAAAAAGTTCTGGAAAACCCCTGTAAGATGTTTTCACATGCATTGTTAAAAAAACACCATTGCAGTTTTTGATGCAGTTTCATAGTTACATAGTTAGTACGTTCGAAAAAAGACATATGTCCATCAAGTTCAACCAGGGAATTGAAGGGTAGGGGTGTGGCGCGATATTGGGGAAGGGATGGGATTTTATATTTCTTCATAAGCATTAATGTTATTTTGTTCCAGGAATGTATCTAATCCTGTTTTAAAGCTGTTAATTTTTCCTGCTGTGACCAGTTCCTGAGGTAGACTGTTCCATAAGTTCACAGTTCTCATGGTAAAGAAGGCGTGTCGCCCCTTGAGACTAAACTTTTTCTTCTCCAGACAGAGGGAGTACCCCCTCGTCCTTTGGGGGGGGGGGGGGTTTAACCCGGAACAGTTTTTCTCCATATTTTTTGTATCGGCCATTAATATACTTATATACGTTTATCATATCCCCCCTTAAACGTCTCTTCTCAAGACTAAACAATTGTATGAGCTAAAGTATCAAGCAGAAAGGAGAACTATAGGATCTTTGTATTATCCATACCATTTGCATTCACTTCTGGCTTGAATAAAAAAAACTGCATCAAAAATTGCACTGGCATATTTTAAGAAATGCTGTGTGTTAATCCATTATGATGCATAATTGAAATTGGTCTATTTTTTGCTTTTATACATTTTCACATCATATGCAGCCAGTGCAAGGTATGTTAGGATGTTCAAACCTGGTAGCAGTGTCAGAATATGAGTGGCTATTCACCGACACTAAACCCAAAACCCAGTGGTCCACTTGGATTTTTTTCTGGCATTTTTGGAATACTGCCAATGCACTTTTTGAGCCAAAGCCAGAAGTGTATTCAAAAGGAATAGGACATATAAAGGAAGGACTTACACTTCTCCTCCCTTATGGATCCACTTCTGACGTTGGCACAAAAACTGCAGTGGCAGTATTCCAAAAAACTGCCAGAAAAAAACCAGGTGGAAACTTAGCCTAATTCTGTAGAACCATACAATTACAACAATGCGGATTACTCAACATTATATTTAAAAATTTTGAACATTTACGCATGCAGCGATACCACTTTTTTTTTTTTTTTGGTTAACATTTTTTATTGAAAACATGAGAAGGGGGATGATTCAACCTTTTATTAGGGAAGGGGTTAATTCAATTGTATTACTTTTTTTTAAATAAATTTTTTAGCACTTTTTTGCGGGAAAGGGGTTAAGCACATTTGTCTATAACTTCTAGGCAAATGTGTCTATAATAGCTGAGCTATTATAAGCAGATATGCCATTCGGGAGCATGAAAAACTTAGGTGAGAAATCTCAGGATTCCCAACAGGGCTATAGTACTCCAGCGTAAGCAAAGAACGAAAAGGAAGTAGCTAGTGGTAACGATGAAATTCTGTTTATTCGGATCCCATAAAACCGCATGCAAGCGGGATTCAGCCAGCAAACAACAACCATAAATCAGCGTGGACGCGTTTCGAGTATGCACCCTTTGTCTTAGCACATTGTACTCTACTAAACAGCCAGGTTATATGTGGGCATCTGAATGGGGGAGGGGTGAAGTTAGGACATAGTCCAAAATTTAACCCACTCCATTCCCCCAAACGATTAACCCTAACATCACATACATCATGAAAACCTGGTACATGATAGTAAGACATCATAATTTACACAAGTACAAAGACTTAAAATTATGAAAAAGAGGATTTTTCTATGCTAAAAACATGAAAAACAAAATACAAATAAAGTAAGTATTTAAAAAGGAAAAACCGCAAGAGAAACCGCACTATGTGAACAGAGATAAATACAAAAAAATATATGACATTAATAATGCAAAATTAGATAATTTCTTAAATTCAGACCACCAGGATGAATGGTCTGGAGATTATGTATCCAAAAGACCTCCCTATTACGTAGGGATCTAACCCGATCACCTCCTCTTACATGTTTACGAACACATTCGATGCCGCAGAAAGTCATATTAGAAACATCACCTAAATGAACGTCCCGAAAATGTCTAGAGACAGTGGAGGCGTTCACATGGTGCGGATTAACTGCGGCTCGAATGTGCTCCTGAATGCGTTTTTTCAACAGTCGTTTAGTACTACCAACATACATGAGTTTACAATTTGTACAACAAATTAAGTAAACTGTAAAGGTAGTTTGACAATTGATAAAGGACCGGATAGGAAAAAATTGGTTGGTATTATAGTTAACAAACTCTTTAGTAACATTTACATGTTTACACACCACGCAGCGAGAGAGACCGCACCTGTAAAAACCTTTAACCTGCAACCAGGTGGGGCCAGTCCCGCTGCTGGTGGAAAACATGCTGGGAGACAAAATGTTTCCCAAGGTAGGGGCACGTCTGGATGAAAACCTGCAACTGCCTTGTGTGAACTAAGCCAAAAGTGGATCCTGCGACAAAATACCGTATATACTCGAGTATAAGCCGAGTTTTTCAGCACGATTTTTCGTGCTGAAAACACCCCCCTCGGCTTATACTCGAGTGAACTCCCCCACCCGCAGTGGTCTTCAACCTGCGGACTTCCAGAGGTTTCAAAACTACAACTCCCAGCAAGCCCGGGCAGCCATCGGCTGTCCGGGCTTGCTGGGAGTTGTAGTTTTGAAACCTCCGGAGGTCCGCAGGTTGAAGACCACTGCGGCCTTCAACATCATCCAGCCCCCTCTCACCCCCTTTAGTTCTGAGTACTCACCTCCGCTCGGCGCTGGTCCGGTCCTGCAGGGCTGTCCGGTGAGGAGGTGGTCCGGTGGGATAGTGGTTCCGGGCTGCTATCTTCACCGGGGAGGCCTCTTCTAAGCGCTTCAGGCCCGGCCTCAGAATAGTCACGTTGCCTTGACAACGACGCAGAGGTGCGTTCATTGCCAACGTACTTCTGCGTCGTTGTCAAGGCAACGCCTCTATTCCGGGCCGGAAGCGCGGAGAAGAGGCGCCCCCGGTGAAGATAGCAGCCCGGAACCACTATCCCACCGGACCACCTCCTCACCGGACAGCCCTGCAGGACCGGACCAGCGCCGAGCGGAGGTGAGTACTCAGAACTAAAGGGGGTGAGAGGGGGCTGGATGATGTTGAAGGCCGCAGTGGTCTTCAACCTGCGGACCTCCGGAGGTTTCAAAACTACAACTCCCAGCAAGCCCGGACAGCCGATGGCTGCCCGGGCTTGCTGGGAGTTGTAGTTTTGAAACCTCTGGAGGTCCGCAGGTTGAAGACCACTGAGGGCGAATGATGAGAAGAGGATGATGAAGGGGGGGTGTGGGGATGATGAAGGGGGGTGGGGATGATGACAAGGGGATGATGAAGGGGGTGTGTGGGATGATTACAAGGGGATGATGAAGGGGGGATGTGTGGGATGATAAGGTAATGATGAAGGGGGGATGTGCGGGATGATAAGGGGATGATGAAGGGGGGATGTGTGGGATGATGACAAGGGGATGATGAAGGGGGGATGTGTGGGATGATAAGGGGATGATGAAGGGGGGATGTGTGGGATGATAAGGGGATGATGAAGGGGGGATGTGTGGGATGATGACAAGGGGATGATGATGAGGATGTTAATGACGGGTCTGGATGATGACAGGGGGGGATGAGGTATTTCCCACCCTAGGCTTATACTCGAGTCAATAACTTTTCCTGGGATTTTGGGTTGAAATTAGGGGTCTCGGCTTATACTCGGGTCGGCTTATACTCGAGTATATACGGTAGGTAAATATCTTTTCACAATTTTAGCTATCTCATGATATTCAGCACTAAAGGTGGTAACGAAAGTAACCTTATCTTCTCCATACCATTTATGTCCCGTAATATTTTTATGATTTTTATTTTTTATTTTTGTTTTTATTGGATGAAGTCAAAAGATCTTTTCTATCTTTATCTTGAACCCTAGTTAAAGCTCTGTTAATTAAACCCGAGGGATAACCCCTATTTAAAAGTCGCTCCTTCACCACATCCGATTCTTTGCAAAATAGTTCCTGAGAGGAACAATTGCATTTGGCACGGGTAAATTCACCCACAGGCACAGAAGAAATTGTGTGTCTTGGGTGACAAGATTCAGCTCTTAAAAGAGAATTACCCGCATAAACTTTACGGTAGGTGGAAGTACTTACATAAGGGGTTTCCGCAGTTAATAACACATCCAAAAAGGGAGTCTGAGTTTTATTCCAGGAGAAAGTAAACCATTAATTAAATGGGTTATTCTTAACATAATCTATGAACTGTTGTACTCTGCTTTGATCTGACGTCCAAATTATAACCACGTCATCCACAAACCTACCAAAGTAGGCTATGTCTTTAGCAAATGGATTGTCTTCACAAAAAATGTATTGCAACTCCCACCAAAAAACTAAAATGTTAGCGATGGAAGGTGAGGCTTTTGCACCCATAGATGTGCCTGTTTTTTGGATTAAAAAATCACCATCAAATGAAAAAAGTTGTGTGACAACAGATAGCGTAAAGCCTCAGTGACAAACTCCTGTAACTCATGACTATAGGTGGAGAACGTGGACATAATGTGATTAACGGCCAAAATGGATAAATAATGAGATAAAGAAAAATATAAAGATTCTATATCCATAGTGAGCCAGGAGAAGGAAGAATCCCATTTTATCTGGTCCACTATGGATAATAAATGTTGTGAATCCTTTACATAACTGGGGCAAAGGGGAACCAAGGGTTTTAAAACTGAATCCCCCCACTGACTAAGGCGCTCATTCAAAGTACTGATCCCCGCCACTTTAGGTCTCATAGGAGGGGGGAATCGGTTCTTATGTACCTTAGGCAGTGAGTGGAAAATGGGGGTAGTAGGATTAGGAACCAGAATGTAATCATATTGGGGGAGATTTATCAAAACCTGTCCAGAGGAGAAGTTGCTGAGTTGCTTTCATTTTTTATGAGGACTCTAAGAAATGAAAGCAGCGATCTGATTGGTTGCTATGGGCAACTCAGCAACTTTTCCTCTGGACAGGTTTTGATAAATCTCCCCCATTGTTTCTGAGAAATTACACCTAACCCCAAACCAGAATTAAGCACTGTCCTCAGATCCTCCCTAAAATGGGATGTCGGATCGGAGGGCAAAGTGCCATAAGTATTCCGATCCTCAAGGATTTTTCTGTTTAGTAAACTATACAAACCTGCGTCCAAACAAACCACCATACCCCCCTTATCAGCTGCCCTAACAACCACCTGTTTATTATCCCTAATTTGTCTTACGGACAGATTTTCCTGCTGTGACAAGTTTCCATGACCCTTGCGTGTGCAAGAATTTTTGAGTTCCACTAAATCACGCATAATCAGGTCCTGGAAGCTATCCATAGCAGGAGATCTGGAATGAATTGGATAAAAATCCGAATTACTCATAAAAAAATCCCCAGAAGAATCAATCGCGTAAGATGCTTTCATAGATTCTATTTCCAAAGATCTAAGATTACACAGAGACATTTGTTCTTGCAAAGATACACAATTAATTTCTGAAATATTAGACGGCTTGATAGACACAGATTCTGAAACATCATTATCACCAGAACCTACAGTATCACTAGAAGTAACAGTCACTGGTAAATCAGTCCCATCTTTTAAGGGTTCAGGAGGCATAAGAGCGAAATGTCTTTTAAGAGTCAAGGATCTAACAAACCGACTGACATCCAAAATAGTATCAAAAATATCAAAATAATATGTAGGTGAAAAACCCAGACCTTTGGTCAAAACTCTGATCTGAGATGAAGACAAAATGGTAGCAGACAAATTTAACACCTCACCAGTTTCGGTAATTGATTCCTTGCCAATGGTTTATAATTGTTTTTTTTAGTGTTTATAAGATTGCACACACTACATTATTCATACTTTGTTATTGATTTTAAACTGTTGTACCCGCTTGCATGTACCCTCCGTTCTTCATGGAATAAGAACCATAAGAAGCATGGTGAGTGCAACCTTCTCTCTTTCTCTCAGATAATATTTTATAAAAGAAGATCTGTAGATGTTTATAATAGAAATATTCAGTTTTATATTGAAATGATTTTTCTAACCACAATCAAACAAAAACAAATTCAGCCCCCATATATCCCTCAAAATAAACATGGCTTAACATTCATTAAATTCGTACAATTTGTGATGAAGACATAGAATACAGAACTGCCCTTCTAATGGCAGATCCTAGGTGTCCTATTTATAATCGACCATTGCAGTCAGGTTTTGTATTACTTTGACTTGAAGCTTTCATTTAGGGCCTTTTTGTATTGAAAGGCAGTAGTTACTGCAACACGACAAGCCAGTTTTCTTGCCATTCGAACTACATAGGACATCAATATAAGCACCAACACAACAAGACCGATCATATAAAGGTCTCGTACAAAGAATTTTCTACACTTGATAGGCCACGTTCTTCTACATGAAGTCATATCATTTCCAGTGAGGTTCTGGAATGGTTTCATTGATACTGTATTTGGGGTTGCACATCTTAGGTTAGCTGCGTTCCTCTGCAACGGTATTGCGTCCAGCCAGCTTTTCAGGTACAGAATTTGACAATCACAATTCCAAGGATTGCTGGATACATCGACCTCCTGGAGGCTGACCAAGTGGTCAAGTGCTCCAGGAGAAACAGATGTTATAAGGTTATTCTGCAAATACAGCCGTACAGTGATCACGGGGAGATCTGGCACATCTTTAAGGTTCCTTGAGCTGCAGTTTACAATAAGTCCTCTTGTTTGCAATGGAAAACAGCTGCAAGGTGTTGGACATGAATCAATGCTGCATTTACACAGCTGAACCAATACCAAGAGCTGGAGGTATGTAGAGATTTTATTCCACGCCATTTATGCCTAGAAAACAAAATACGTTGCTAGAATTTATGTAAATAGAAGTATTCATGTAAACGTTAAAGGCTGTATATTATCAGATAAAGCAAGTCCTTCAATGTTTATTCGAGGAAAAGTAAATTGTGGTCTAAAATATTGTAAAATATTATGTATATTAGGCCCAAAAACAGTGTTGTTTTTGTTTTTTGTTTTTTGAGCAATGGCCCAGATTTATCATTCTGTCGGGGACAAAAACTGAATCGATTTTGCCATAACAACCAATCATGTGTTGTTATATGTTGTTATGGGCAAAATCACTGCAGTTTTTCACAGATTAATATCTCTGGGCCAATGGGGGAGATTTAGCAAAACTGGGCCGAGGAAAAATGGAGCAGTTGTCTATAGCAACCAATATTTTGCACAGGTTTTGATAAATTTTCCACAATGACTTCTATTTAAGTCATGAAGTGTAAAGATTGTTTGTGTACACATCTATTAATTTTACACCATTCTTGTTATAACTGTAAAATTATTAGTGTTGGCCTCCCTTTTTTTTTGCTATTTAATGTGGCAAAATATGTCCAAACTATAAATAGCTTTTACTACAACACGAAAAGGTTCAAAATACATCCCAAAAAAATACACCCATAAAAGTGAAAACAGCAAAAAAAAAAAAGGCCTAAAAAAATTCTGCATTATGTAATGAACTTACCTGGTCCAGCTCCAGCGCTGCCCTTCACTTCCCTCTCCAGCAGTTGGTAGCGCTCCTCATTGTCCTGGAAACAACAGTACTGCACATTGCAGGGCCATTTGTCACTGTATGATGCTGCCTATCGGGGATTGCTGTCACACCTCCCTGGAAATTTAAACAGTCGTCTCACTAAATGAAAATGCCCGTAATTGAGGTTCTTACTGTCACTAGTGTGTCACTGTCACCACTTGCCCATTCCTGACTATTCTGTTGCCCACTGACATGGCGCCACACTACCTTCCTGGTTGGGTCTGATGTTGTACTGAACTATCCCCTAGGTATTGACTTTCTGGTTTGTACATGGTTCTCCTTTGTTTCTGATTTTGTACCTGTCTGTCTGTTACTGACCTGGATTCCTTTTATGGGCTGCTGTTTAGGGTGAATCCAAATAGGTAGGAAGGAACAGTGGTTGGGGTGAGATTCAGATCTTCACTGATCTTTACCTCAGATGTGACACCTTTTTTTACTGTAAAATAAACCCAAAAAACGTTATGTGAACATAGTCAAAGGCCCGGTTCAAATTTCATTTAAGCCTTCTGTTGTAGGGTAGGGTCACACGTAACGGATTAGCCGTAACGGATTAGCCGGTAACCCGACCCATAGTGTGCCTCCAGTTGTTGCCACCCCGGCCCTGCCTCGCCCCATCCTCTGGCCTGCTCGCAGCGGCAATCTTCCACTCTGAGCAACCACACAGGGGCCTGCGAGTCGCTGTGTGCGCTCACAGTGTACTCAGACATTGTGGAGCAGCTGCGATGTCTAAGTACACTGCGCATGCGCACGGCGACTCGCAGGCACCTGTGTGGTTGCTTGGAGCGGCGGATTGACATACATCATTTCTATGCTGAGGACGTAGGGACATACATCATTTCTATGCTGTGTGGTATATGTATATTTTTACTGTATTACTATCACTACTATTATCCATACCATGTATGGAATATTGTAGTCTACTTTCTTATTCTATACAATGAAAAAAGTATACTTTCGGCATATGTCAGAGGGGTCCTATGGAAAATTTTAGGATATGTGCAGTTAACTTTTCCAACAGGCCGGGTTCACAAATGTATTAATACAAATGTATTATTAACAAAAGCCTAACATGTAGAAAGTGTTGCAGAAAAATTGAAATATGGACCTACACAGGGGTTTAGCAATAGGAAATAAAAAAAAGTAGCAGTTGCACCTGTGCCTTGGTACCTGAAAAGACCCAAAGGCCCATTTGCCTTAGTATGTCTAGCAACTTAGAATTCGAGTACATTGTTATTCTATATTTGTGTTTTTTTTTAATACATATAATGCAAAGCTGTATTGTATTAAACTGTGCTACACTGGAGATGCCAAGGCTGTTGTATATTTTTTATTTTTCTAATAGCAGACTATTCCAATAGTCTACTATTGCCGGTGACTATTAGACTACAGTGGTCCCTCAACATACGATGGTAATCCGTTCCAAACGGACCATCGTTTGTTGAAACCATCGTATGTTGTGGGATCCGTGCAATGTAAAGTATAGGACAGTGGTCTACAACCTGCGGACCTCCAGATGTTGCAAAACTACAACTCCCAGCATGCCCAGACAGCCAACGGCTGTCTGGGCATGCTGGGAGTTGTAGTTTTGCAACATCTGGAGGTCTGCAGGTTGAAGACCATTGGTAGAGGAAGTTGTACTCACCTGTCCCAGCTGCTCCGGACCATCACCGCTGCCCTGGATGTCGCCTTCCATCGCTGTCGCCGCGTCCCCGGCGTGTCCCCGATGCTCCAGCAAGGCCTCTGCTTCCCCGGCATCCTCGCTCTCCGTCGTCGCCATCACATCACTACGCACGCCGCTCCTATTGGATGACGGGACGGCGTTCGCAGCGACGTGATGATGACGTTGGAGGAGAATGCCGACGATGCAGGGGATCCCGAAGAGGACGCGCCGGAGCCCCGAGGACAGGTAAGTGATCGTCAGCGGACCACACGGGGCACCGTAAACGGCTATCCGGTGGCAGCTGAAGCAGTCTGCGCCGCCGGATAGCCGTTTATGCGATGGCCCCGACATAAAAAAGCATCGTATGTTGATGCTGCCTTCAACATGCGATGGCCTCTGAGAGGCCATCGTATGTTGAAATGATCTTATGTCGGGGCCATCGTAGGTCTGGGGGTCACTGTACATTGATCTGCATTATGCTTTGTATTTCACAGGCAACTTTTGAGCTCTACTTTGTTTAGTGGAATGAAGAATAAAGCATTGTCGTAATAGGATCATTCGTCTGCTATGGACAGTTGACGCTGTGCAATTGAATGATGCTTGTGAAGCGACACATAATTCTAGTGCCTGTGGTGCTGCTATTCACAAAGGATGTACTGTCTCTGATACACTATCACAGCACATTTATCAGCCCAGCCTGAGCTCAGCTCTGGGATCTGCAGTTCTTTCCAATGGCTCCATATTTCCTTGTACTTCCTGTCACATAATTCCAATCGCTGTTCTCCAGAGCAGTGAATTATCCCCAATACATTACTTTCCAAACATCTTGCAGCAAAACATTATTGCTATAGATTATATTTTAGTTGCTGAGTTGTATCTTGCATTAATTCATTTTCAACTTCAGTATCAATTTTTCATCTGGGGAACCTAATTTATTTACCTGCCCATACAGTTTATCTCCACTTTCTGCTAGGCCAACACTTCTGCTGCTGTGATGAAACTGCTTGGAAAATGGAAAAAATATATATATATTTTTTATTTATCAGTGCTTCCAGCGTGTTGCCGTCAGACAGGTCTTTGCATTGCTGAATGCCTATAAGGGCTGAAGAAGAGTTAGGAGATTTTGACACTCAGCAGAAAAGGTCACCTTGGATTAAACAATGTCGAATTTAGTAATTATCATATTTGTGCTGCCCAAATTGTCATCACAATAATACTGCAATTGGAATGGAAATTGTATGAGAAGGTCATTTCTTTTTCCATGAATATTTTATGTACGTAGGAACGTATTCATTTATTAACTGCTTTTTTTTTTTAGGCCTCAGTGTATGTAGGTGCAGCTTTACATTGCACTGAAGGTATGCATAAACTGGTGATGCAATGCCGAGTTAAAGGGGTAATCCAGGAAAAAACTTTTTTTTTATATATCAATTGGCTCCAGAAAGTTAAACAGATTTGTAAATTACTTCTAATAAAAAAATATTAACCCTTCCAATAATTATCTGCTGCTGGAGTTGAGTTGGGTGACAGTGCTCTCTGCTGACATCTCTGCTTGTCTTGGTAACTGCACAGAGTTGAAGAGGTTTGCCGTGGGGATTTGCTTCTACTCTGGACAGTTCCCTAGACAGGTGTCATCAAAGAGCACTTAAAACAGAAAAGAACATCTCAACTTCAGCAGCTCATTAGTACTGAAAGGATTAAGATTTTTTAATAGAACTAATTTACAAATCTGTTTAACTTTCTGGAGCCAGTTGATATATAAAAAGTTTTTTCCTGGATAACCCCTCTAAAGGGGTGCTCCGGTGGAAATATATATATATATATATATATATATATATATATATTTTTTTTTTTTTTTTTTTTTTTTTAAATGAACTGGTGCCAGAAAGTTAAACAGATTTGTAAATTAATTCTATAAAAAATTATTCACCCTTCCAGTACTTATTAGCAGCTGTATGCTTCAGAGGAAATTATTTTCTTTTTGAATTTCTTTTTTGTCTTGTCCACAGTGCTCTCTGCTGACACCTGATGCCTGTATCAGGAACTTTACAGAGCAGAAGAAAATCCCAATAGCAAACCTATGCTGCTCTGGATAGTTCCTGACTAGGACAGAGGTGTCAGCAGAGAGCACTGTGGACAAGACAAAAAAGAAATTAAAAAAGAAACTAATTTTCTCTGTAGTATAAAGCTGCTTATAAGTACTGAAAGGATTAAGATTTTTAAATAGAAGTAATTTACAAATCTGTTTCACTTTCTGGTACCAGTTCATTTAAAAAAATGTTTTCCTCCAGAGTACCCCTTTAATCCAGTACAGAACATCTTATCCCCTATTCAAAGGATGCCTTGGATAGAGATAAGTGATCATGGGGGACCCGACTGCTGGGACCCTCCTCAATCTCCTGCCCGGCAACCTGGCTCCCTCCATTCACTAAGCAACCTCCGCTTCATGTACGGATTACTGTTGGCCATGGCATGCCCCTTTATGTATCTCTATGGGAGAGCAAGAGATACACAAACACTGTATCTTCGGCTCTCCTATTGAGATACATGGAGGGCGCTGTAGTCGACTGTAATCCGAACACAGAGCAGGGGTCACTCCGTGCATAGAGAGAGCTGGGGTGCCGGGCAGGAGATTGCAGAGATCACAGCGGTCAGACCTCCTTGTGATCAGACACTTATCCCCTATCCACGGGATCCTGTGGATAGCGGATAAGATGTCCCCCTTTTAAGGTCTCTGTACACTGAACCCTCCAACTTCGGCAGGACCAGCCCACTGTCTAAGAGATAGGCTGCTGCCAAAGCTGTCTGGAATTGGCATACAACTCCTCTCTAAATTCAGTAAACATGAAAGATTGGCTTTGACGATAGATCATGTATATAGGGAAATTGGGAGAGATATTGGAAGTGTGGCCACCATTAAAGGGGTACTCCGGAGAAAAACATGTTTTTTTTTTAATCAACTGGTGCCAGAACGTTAAACAGATTTGTAAACTACTTCTAGTTAAAAATCTTAATCCTTACAGTACTTATCAGCTGCTGTATACTACAGCGGAAGTTAACTTATTTTTAAATTTCTTTTCAGTCTGACCACAGTGCTCTCTGCTGACACAAACCTCCGCCATAGCAAACCTATCCTGTTCTGGACAGTTCCTGACATAGACAGAGGTGTCAGCAGAGAGCACTGTGGTCAGACTGAAAAGAAATTTAAAAAGAACTTCCTTTGTAGTACACAGCAGCTGATAAGTACGGGAAAGATTAAGATTTTTAAATAAAAGTAATTTACAAATCTGTTTAACGTTCTGGCACCAGTTGATTTAAAAAAAATATATATATTTTTCACCGGAGTACCCCTTTAATTATTTAATTAGTATTCCAACTTCTAAAAACATATACCTCTGGCGCTCTCATAGATAATACCTCTCATAGAGTGCACACCAACTTACGGCTCCATTCAGGGAAGATATTCAGCTCCACATTTTAGAGATTTAAGGGTTCCAAGAGATTGCACTCCCAGGATCAGACACTTACCCCCTACCCTGTGACAAGGAGGGGAATATCCCTTCAAAGGGGTTATCCAGAAATCACAACTCCATCCCAAGGTTAAATAAGCATCTGATTGGTGGGGAGGCTGACCTTTTTAAAGGGGTACTCCGGTGGAAAACTTTATTTTATAATTTTTTTAATCAACTGGTGCCAGAAAGTTGAACAGATTTGTAAATTACGTCTATTAAAAAATCTTAATCCTTCTAGTACTTATTAGCTGCTGAATACTACAGAGGAAATTATTTTCTTTTTGGAACACAGAGCTCTCTGCTGACATCACGAGTACAGTGCTCTCTGCTGACATCTCTTCCCATTTTAGGAACTGTCCAGAGCAGCATATGTTTTCTATGGGGATTTTCTCCTACTCTGGACAGTTCTTAAAATGGACAGAGATGTCAGCAGAGAGCACTGTGTTCCAAAAAGAAAATAATTTCCTCTGTAGTATTCAGCAGCTAATAAGTACTGGCAGGATTAAGATTTTTTTTTTTTTTTTATAGAAGTAATTTACAAATCTGTTTAACTTTCTGGCAACAGTTGATTAAAAAAAAAAAAGGTTTTCCACCGGAGTACCCCTTTAAACCCTGACTGATCACAAGAGCAGGGGTTCCTTTTCTCAGTGTGAATACACTGGAGGTCTAGTAAATGCAATGCTGCATCATTCATTGTCTATTGGACTGACTAAAAAAGCTAAGTAAAGCTCTCAGCTATCTTAAGCAGTCCCATAGCAAGTGAATGGAACAACAGTGTGCATGTTCGTGTACAGTGGTCCCTCAACATACGATGGTAATCCGTTCCAAATGAACCATCGTTTGTTGAATCCATCGTATGTTGAGGGATCCGTGCAATGTAAAGTATAGGACAGTGGTCTACAACCTGCGGACCTCCAGATGTTGCAAAACTACAACACCCAGCATGCCCAGACAGCCAACGGCTGTCCGGGCATGCTGGGAGTTGTAGTTTTGCAACATCTGGAGGTCGGCAGGTTGAAGACCACTAGAATTGGAGGTTATACTCACATGTCCCCGCCGCTCTGGACCGTCACCGCTCGTCACCGCTGCCCTGTATGTCGCCGTCCATCGCTGCCGCCGCGTCCCGGGGGTGTCCCCGATGCTCCAGCAAGGCCTCTGCTTCCCCAGCATCCTCGCTCTCCATCGCCGCCATCACATCGCTACACACGCCACTCCTATTGGATGACGGGACGGTGTGCGCAGCGACGTGATGACGACGATGGAGAGTGCCGCCGATGCAGGGGATCCCGAAGAGGACGCGTCGGAGCACCGAGGACAGGTAAGTGATCGTCAGCGGACCACACGGGGAACCGTAAACGGCTATCCGGTGGCAGCTGAAGCAGTCTGCGCTGCCGGATAGCCGTTTATGCGATGGCCCCGACATACAAAAGCATCATAATGTTGATGCTGCCTTCAACATGCGATGGCCTCTGAGAGGCCATCGTATGTTGAAATGATCTTATGTCGGGGCCATCGTAGGTCGGGGGGGTCACTGTACAACCCTATTCACACTAAGGACAAAAGACCCCTATTCTCGTGATCGGTGGGGGACCCAGTGATCAGACTGCCACGGATCAAATATCCTGCGATCTTTGGATAACCCAATGGATACATAGATTCCCATCTAAATTTTTACCAGGAGGTAATGCCGCTGCTTTACACAGATTTTTGAATAATATAATATTGGGCAGAATGTGCAGTGGGCTTATGGCAGTGTTTCCAAACCAGCGTGCCTCCAGTTGTTGCAAAACCAAAACTCCCAACATTCCCAGACAGCCAACGGCTTGAGGCTTGCTGGGTGGGAAACAATGCCTTATGGTATTCATTAGAGATGAGCAAACTTACAGTAAATTCGATTCGTCACGAACTTCTCGGGTCGGCAGTTGATGACTTTTCCTGCATAAATTAGTTCAGCTTTCCGGTGCTCCGGTGGGCTGGAAAAGGTGGATACAGTCCTAGGAGACTCTTTCCTAGGACTGTATCCACCTTTTCCAGCCCACCGGAGCACCTGAAGGCTGAACTAATTTACGCAGGAAAACTCATCAACTGCCGAGCCGAGAAGTTCGTGACGAATTGAATTTACTGTAAGTTCGCTCATCTCTAGTATTCATGGTGCAGTGAGATGCATGCGCCTTCTCCTGTGTCTGCTCTCCGGCATCCCGCTATCAATTTACAATCATGAAAAACATGTACATAAAAAAAAAAAAGTACATATGGGGTTAAACACGGAATGTTTTTTTGTCAGGAGGTGTCATCCGTATGGGAAATTAAAGTCAGTAACTAAGTAACATTAATGCCATACCCAGTTAAGGTAATTTCCATTGGGAGGCTCGGCTGAGGAGTTAAATATTAAAACTGAAACTTAATTGTGGAAATGTCTGTACGAATTGCAAATTAGGTTTGTGCGCCTTCCGCAGACGGCAGCGAAATGAGCGCCGAGATGAGAGACTGCGGCTTAATAGAAGGCTTTAATTGTACTGAGGATATCCTGGGGAGAGCAATATCTTCGTATTACCGTCAGGTTAGGAGATAAGATATGGTTTATGTTTGGGTGGATATCTCACTGTTTTCTAAATATTAAGGATGAAAGAAATATGTTGAGGTCAATTTCTTTGTGTCAACCTGAAAGGAATCTGTATCAGGAAATTTTAATTGAGTTTTTATGTTTTTATTTGGATAATGTGTTTTGTCATGTATATAATAAAGAATAATATAATTGTATATTTTGTTATTTATAATACTGTGATTTCCATTGTCGAATGCACTTAGATGTCCCATTGTCTTACAAAGAGTTAATCATGTCTGTGCAGGAGGAAACACATGTATGCTTTGGCCAATCAGGGACTCCTGCCCTGCTCCCCTAGGTCTATTTAGATGGGGAGAAGCTAATTAGTTAGAGTCTGAAGAGGAGGGTGAGTGGGGGTCAAGTCCAGCCCCTTCACAGGATCCCGCCCATCAATCCAGCCTGTCCAGTCAAATTCAGACCCAAGTCCGCAGTGGGAAGAGGAGCCAGTGAGCTGACGAGCCCCATTAGCAAAAGAAGAGGATAACGAGAGTGAAAGCCTCAGATAGCTCTGGTCCATGGAAGTCCACCCTGGCATTAAGCCCTTACACAGCATTTTACAAGTGAAGTGCAGAGTTAGTGATTGTCAGTTCCAATGTCAAGTCAAGCTTAACCCCTTGCCGCAAATGGAGATTCATTAACTTCCATTGGCGGCTCCCGAGGTATGACGCGCGCTCAGCAGGTGAGTGTGCATCATACCCGGTGGGTCCTGATTGCTATAAGAAAACAGGGCCCACGGCTAATGCTGGACATTGCCGATCGGCTGATGGCTGGCATTAACCCCTTTAGACGTGGCGATCAAACTTGATCGCCAAGTCTAAAACGAAAGTAGACTTTGCCGGTTAGCTCAGTGGTGCTGTTCGGGACCGCCGCGGTGAAATTGCGGCATCCTGAACAGCTTGCAGGACGTTAGGAGGATCCCTACCTGCCTCCTCCTCCTCGCTGTCTGATCGCCAAATGACTGCTCCGTGCCTGAGATCTAGGCAGGAGCAGTCAAGCGGCAGAAACACTGATCAATGCTATGCTATGGCATAGAATTGAACAGTATGAGAGATCAATGTAATGCATGTTATAGTCCCCTATGGGAGCTATAACATTGCAAAAAAACAAAAAGTGAAAATAAAAAAAGGAAATAAAGATCACTTAACCTCTCCCCTAATAAAAGTTTGAATCACCCCCCTTTTCCCATAAAAAAAAAAAATGGTGTAAATAAAAAAAAAACATATGGGGTATCGCCGCATACGTAAATGTCCAAACTATAAAAATATATTGTTAATTAAACTGCACGGTCAATGGCGTACGAGCAAAAAAAATTCCAAAGTCTGTATTGTTGATCACTTTTTATATCATGAAAAAATGAATAAAAAGCGATCAAAAAGTCACATCAATACAAAAATGGTACCGATAAAAACTTCAGATCACGGTGCAAAATTTTTTATGGGGGTCAGAAGATGACAATTTTTAACATTCCTTTTTTTGCATGTAGTTATGATTTTTTCCAGAAGTAAGACAAAATCAAACCTATATAAGTAGGGTATAATTTTAATCGTATGGACCTACAGAATAAAGATAATGTGTAATGTTTGCAGAAAAATTTACTGCGTAGAAACGGAAGCCCCCCAAAGTTACAAAATGGTGTTTTTTCTTAAATTTTGTTGCACAATGATTTTTTTTTTATGGTTTCACCATAGATTTTTGGGTAAAATCACTGATGTCATTACAAAGTAGAATTGGTGGCGCAAAAAATAAGCCATCATAAGAAATTTTAAGTGAAAAATTGAAAGGGTTATGATTTTTAAAAGGTAAGGAGGAAAAAATTAAAAATGCTCAGTCCTTATCCCCTTAAGGACCCGGGTTTTTTCCATTTTTGCATATTTTTTTTCCTCCTTACCTTTAAAAAATCATAACTCTTTAAATTTTGCACCAAAAAATCCATATGATTGCTTATTTTTTGCGCCACCAATTATACTTTGTAATGACATCAGTCATTTTACCCAAAAATCTACGCCGAAACGGGAAAAAAATCATTGTGAGACAAAATTGAAAAAAATACGCCATTTCTGACTCCTATAACTTTTTTATTTTTCTGCATATGGGGCGGTATGAGGGCTCATTTTTTTGCGTTGTGATCTGAAGTTTATAGCGGTACCATTTTTGCATTGATAGGACTTATTGATCGCTTTTTATAAATTTTTTCATGATATAAAAAGTGACCAAAAATGCACTATTTTGGACTTTGGAATTTTTTTGAGTGTACGCCATTGACCGTGCGGTTTAATTAACAATATATTTTTATATTTCCTACACTTCCGCACGCGGTGATACCACATATGTTTATTTTTATTTACACAGTTTGTTTTTTTAAATGGGAAAAGGGGGGTGATTCAAACTTTTAATAGGGGAGGGGATAAATGATCTTTATTCACTTTTTTTTTTTCACTTTTTTTTTGCAGCGTTATAGCTCCCATAGGGACCTATAACATTACACACACTGATATTTTACATTGATCAGTGGTTTCTCATAAGAAACCACTGATCGATGATTCTGCCGCTTGACTGCTCATGCCTGGATCTCAGGCACTGAGCAGTCATTCGGCGATCGGACAGCGAGGAGGCAGGTAGGAATCCTCTGGCTGTCTTGTAAGCTGTTCGGGATGCCACGATTTCGCCGCGGCGATCCCGAACAGCTCCCTGAGCTAACCGGCAATGATTTAGTTTCACTTTAGACGCGGCGTTCAACTTTGAACGCCACGTCTAAAGGGTTAATAGCACGCGGCACCGCGATCAATGCCCCGCGCTATTAGCCACGGGTCCCGGACGTTGTTAGAGGCCGGGCCTGACCCGCGTTATAGGACGGGAGCGGACTCAGGACGTACAGGCACGCCCTGGGTCCTTAACAGGTTAAGGGGTTAAAGGAGTACTCTGGGGGAAAACTTTTTTTTTTTTTAAAGCAACTGGTGCTAGAAAGTTAAACAGATTTGTCAATTACTTCTATTAAAAATTCTTAATCCTTCCAGTACTTATTAGCAGCTGTATACTACAGAGGAAATTATTTTCTTTTTGGATTCCTTTTCTGTCACGACCACTGTGCTCTCTGCTGACACCTATGTCCCTTTTAGGAACTGTCCAGAGCAGTATATGCTTGCTATGGGGATTTTCTCCTGCTCTGGACAGTTCCTGACATGAAGAGGTGTCAGCAGAGAGCACTGTGGTCGTGACAGAAAAGAAATCCAAAAAGAAAAGAATTTCCTCCCTAGTATACAGCCGCTAATAAGTACAATAGAAGTCATATACATATCTGTTTAACTTTCCGGCATTAGTTGATTTTATTTTATTTTTTTAAGTTTTCCACCCGAGTACCCCTTTAAGGTCAGTCAAGTCCCGGTCAGCAAGTCAGTCTGTCCAATTTAAGATCAGACCAGTTTCAGCTAAGTCTAAATCACAAGTTAATCTGCAAGGACTACAAGTCTCATGCAGCCAAGCAGCAATTATGGTGCTTTGTTGCAGTCTTCAGCAAATATTGCACTAAAGTGAACTGTTCCTGTTTGTACTACAAAAAAAGTAAAGTTTAAAGTGGTTTCCCTAACCTAGCATTTAAGGTATTTCTACCTGGTGCTCGGCACCGACAACCGCTTACCCTTGGTAGTGTGGTGGTTAACACTCCTAGTGTCACGAACTCTAGTCAAGGACACAGCACCTATAGTGTACACAACACACCACCCATTAGCCACCCCACAAGAAGTAAGAAATGGCACAGGGGGTAATAAAATGGCACAGGGGGTGATGAAATGGTTCAGAGGTGATAAAATAACACAAGGAGTGATAAAATGGCACAGGAGGTGATCAAATAGCACAAGGTGGGTAATGAAATGCCACAAGGTAGAATAAGGAAATGGCACAGCAAGGTGATGAAATGGCACAGGGGCAAGTGAGTAAATGGCGCAAGGGAGAGTAAAAAAATGGCACAAGGACATGGACAAGTTTATATGTTATTACTGTATAATATGCATTGTTTAACCTCTTCAGGATGCAGGGCATACCGGTCCTTAAGGACGTAGGGCGTATGGATACACCCGTGGGAATTCCGGTCCCCGCGGCTTGCTGGGCGGGGATCAGACCGGGATGCCAGCTGATATCGTTCAGCAGGCATCCCGGCATATCGCCCAGGGGGGTCCTGAGACAAGCCCCCCCCCCCCCCCTCCATGTCGGCGATCGCGGCAAATCGCAGATCAATTCAGATATGCGATTTGTTGCTATTCCGGGCTGATCGGGTCTCTGGTGACCTGATCGCCCGGAAAATAGGGATGATCGGAGCTGTTAGTGACAGCCCCGATCATCCTAAGGGATAGGAGCGAGGTTGCAGTGGTGCCACCTCCTCCTATCCCCTGCCATTAGTCAGCAATGAGTACTGACCAATGGCAGTTGAAGACGGGGGGTTACCATGGAAACCCTCCGCTCTGCCCACCCCTGGATGTCGGGCAGAACGGAGGGAGAAGATGACGGCCAGTACCTATGGAGAAGATGCGGTGGGAACCGGCGATCATCGGTGGCATCACGGCGACGCCAGGGAGCATCAAGGAAGGTGGCAGTAAAGCGATATTTACTGCTGCCTTCCTAGTGGTTGCCAAACTGCAACTCCCAGCATGCCCAGACAGCCAAAGGCTGTCTGGGCATGCTGGGAGTTGTAGTTTTGCAACATCTGGAGGGTCACAGTTTGGAGACCACTATTACAGTGGTGCCCAAACGGTAGCCCTCCGGATGTTGCAAAACTACAACTCTCAGCATGCCTAGACTGCCCAGGCATGCTGGGAGTTGTAGTTCTGTAACATCTGTCCCTTCAGATTTTGCAATTTTCATGAAAATTATGAAAATTGCTGCTCTACTTTGAAGCCCTCTAATGTTTTCAAAAAGTAAAAATAGGTCCATTTTATGATGCCAACATAAAGTAGAGATGTTGGCCCTCATTTACTAACAGGATTCCGACACTTTTTGTCTGGTTTTGCGCCAGAATTCTGTCTGCACCAGAATTTGCGCCAGAATCTGGAGCACGCACAACCCGACAAAATCAAAATCACTCAGAGTGGGGAAAAAACCCGACAAAAGGGGCATTTTTCCCGACAAAAGGGGCGTGTTCTCGAAAAAAAACAAAAACACTCCGAGTGTGAAGAAAACTCACAGGAAAACCTGTGAGTTTTGCTTCACAGAAAACCGACAGCTCAGAGCTGACGGTAAATTCCTCAAAACGGAGTGAATCCTGCTACCCCCAGCATGGAACAGGGTCTGTTCCATGTTGGGGGTAGTAGTAGAGGGGCTGAGGGATTGATCGCACCGGGTCTTACTTATGAGACCCGATCCGATCAGATTTTATTAAGCAGGGGAGCGGGCGGCATGTTCCGATCCCCAGCAATGTACAGTAAACTTTCATTTTTAAATTCCCCACCAGTCCACCAGGAGCCCTGAATGTCCGGGACCGAGGAGCCAATCAGGGCTCCTGGCAGGGTTTTAATATAGAAGCGCTGTGGTGGGCAAAGATGTATAGAATCGCTGGGGGGTATATATCTGGCCCCTCCTGCGCTATATCAAACGTAGTGCCCGCTGTGCTTGAATAAATGTACTACCCTCCCCAGTGCTATTATATATCTATACTGACCCCCGCTGTGCATATACTGACCCCCGCTGCGCATATTTATATATATATATATATATATATATATATATATACTGACCCCCCCAGCTGCGCATATTAATATTCATATTTTCTCCCTCCCCTGGCTGCCAATGAATGAAAACTCTATTAGCGGCGGAGCGGAAGGCTGCTGCCCGCTCACGCTGCTAAGAGTTTGTCATTCATAGCGGGCAGCAGCTGCATATCATGCTGTGGGGGTCAGACATATGGATTTATGTCTGACCCTCACATCATACATATACAAATGCCGCCTCACCGCTATGAATGACAAGTAAAGCAGTGCAGGGAGGCTCGCGCTGCTGCTCCTAATAGCTTACTTGTCATTGATAGCGGTGAGCCGGCATTTGTATATGTATGATGTGAAGGTCAGACATATATCCATATGTCTGACCCCCACAGCATGATATGCAGCTGCTACCCGCTATGAATGACAAACTCTTAGCAGCGTGAGCAGGCAGCAGCCTTCCGCTCCACCGCTAATAGAGTTTTCATTCATTGGCAGCCAGGGGAGGGAGAGCATGAATATTAATATGCGCAGCTGGTGGGGGGGGGGGGGGGGGTCAGTATATATATAAATATGTGCAGCGGGGGGCAGTATATGCGCAGTGGTGGTCAGTATAGATAAATAATAGCGCTGGGGGGGCAGTACATTTATTCAAGTGGGCACTAAGTTTGATATAGCGCAGCAGGGGGAAAGATATATAGAAACTCTGGAGGGGCCAGATATATACCCCCCAGCGATTCTATACATCTTTGCCCACCACAGCGCTTCTATATTAAAACTCTGCCAGGAGCCCTGATTGGCTCCTCGGTCCTGGCCATTCAGGGCTCCTGGTGGGGAATTTAAAAATGAAAGTTTATTGTACATTGCAGGGAATCGGAACATGCCGCCCTCTCCCCTGCTTAATAACATCTGATTGGATCGGGTCTCATGAGTGAGACCCGGTGCGATCAATCTCTCAGCCCCTGTACTCTGTTCCATGATGGGGGTAGTAGTACAAGCACTAATGTAGTCAGAATTTGCAGAGACTTTTTTCTGTCGCACAGAATACATTTTGTGCAACAGAAAAAAAACCTGCGACAGAAAGAAAGGGAAATTGGGCGACAGATCAGTAAATAGCATCAGAAAAAAAAGGAGTAAAGGACTTGCTAAAACACAAACCGACACTCCACTCTTAGTAAATGAGAGCCATTGTATTTGTGAATCAACATAAAATTTATGTGGAATATTCATTTTCCTTACAAGCAGAGAGTTTCAAAGTTCGAAAAATGCTACATTTTCAAGAAATTTGGGGATTTTTCACCAAGAAAGGATGCAAGTAACAACAAAAATTTACCACTAAAATAAAGTAGAATATGTCACGAAAAAACAATCTCAGAATAATCGGTAAAAGCATCTTAGAGTTATTAACGCATAAAGTGACAGTGGTCAGTGCAAAAAATGGCTCCGTCCTTAAGGTGGAAATGAGCTGCTTCCTTAAGGGGTTAATGTTATTTTGAATGTTTGGCATAGCCCTAACATTTGTGTAAATTCTTCTCTATCTTAACTATAACATGCTCCTTTAGTAGCTGTAACAGATTTTATTACCGTATTACCGTACAGCTATTACCATATTTATTGGTCTATAACCCACATTTTTTAGGCAAAAATTTTTAGCCTAAAGTCTATCTACGTGTTATACGCTGATAAACTGTTATATGCCGATAAACTGCCGCTGTAGTTCAATGATTTAAAGCGCCCGCTTTAAATCATTGAACTGTAGTGGCTTTTGAGGGGCCATTGTCCTGCTGCAGCTGCCCGATTCCCTCCCCATCCCCATTTTTATAGTTACATGTCCTGGGGACCACGCTTCTTTAGGATCCGGTGGTGTCCGGCACTGTCACTGTGCGCTGCGCAATGAAAAGTCACGTCCTCAATGCGACGTCACTGGTGCACAGTGACAGCTCAAGACGCCACTGGAGCCTGAAAGAGCGCAGTCCCCAGGACATAGAAACCGGGGACGGGGAGGGAAATCGGGCCCCGCAAAAGCCGCTGCAGTTCAATTATTTAACCTCTTAAGGACCCAGCCATTTTACACCTTAGGACCTGGCCATTTTTTGAACATCTGACCACTGTCACTTTAAACATTAATAACTCTGGAATGCTTTTAGTTATCATTCTGATTCCGAGATTGTTTTTTCGTGACATATTCTAGTTGTGGTAAACATAGTGGTAAAAAAAAATTATACTTGCATCCTTTCTTGGTAAAAAATGTGAAAATGTTATGAAAAATTTTAAAATTTTGCATTTTTCTAACTTTGAAGCTCTCTGCTTGTAAGGAAAATGGCTATTCAAAATATTTTAATTTTTTTCACATATACAATATGTCTTCTTTATGTTTGCATCATAAAATTGACAAGTTTTTACTTTTGGAAGACACCAGAGGGCTTCAAAGTTCAGCAGCAATTTTCCAATTTTTCACAAAATTTCCAAACTCACTATTTTTCAGGGACCAGTTCAGGTTTGAAGTGGATTTGAAGGGTCTTCATCTTAGAAATACCCCACAAATTACCCCATTATAAAAACTGCACCCCCCAAAGTATACAAAATGATATTCGGTTAGCCTTTTAACCCTTTAGGTGTTTCACAGGAATAGCAGGAAAGTGAAGGAGAAAATTCACAATCTTCATTTTTTACACTCGCATGTTCTTGTAGACCCAATTTTTGAATTTTTATGAGGGGTAAAAGGAGAAAATGTATACTTATATTTGTAGCCCAATTTCTCTCGAGTAAGCACATACCTCATATGTCTATGTAAAGTGTTCGGCGGACGCAGTAGAGGGCTCAGAACCGAAGGAGTGACAAGGGGATTTTGGAGAGTACGTTTTTCTGAAATGGTTTTTGGGGGGCATGTTGCATTTAGGAAGCCCCTATGGTGCCAGAACAGCAAAAAAAAAACACATGCCATACCATTTTGGAAACAAGACCCCTTGAGGAACGTAACAAGGAATAAAGTGAGCCTTAATACCCCACAGGGGTTTCACGACTTTTGCATGTGTAAAAAAAAATAAAAAAATGTCACTAAAATGGGTGTTTCCCCCCAAATTTCAAATTTTTGCAAGGGTTAATAGCAAAAAATACCCCCCAAAATTTGTAACCCCATCTCTTCTGAGTATGGAGGTACCCCATAAGTGGACCTGAAGTGCACTGCGGGCGAACTACAATGCTCAGAAGAGAAGGCGTCATATTTGGCTTTTTGAGAGCAAATTTTGCTCGGGGGGCATGTCGCATTTAGGAAGCCCCTATGGTGCCAGGACAGCAAAATAACCCCCACATGGCATACCATTTTGGAAACTAGACCCCTTGAGGAACGTAACAAGGGGTACAGTGAGCATTTACCCCCACTGGTGTCTGTCAGATCTTTGGAACAGTGGTCTATACAACATTTTTAATTTGCACAGCCCACTGTTCCAAAGATCTGTCAGACACCAGTGGGGTGTAAATTCTCACTGCACCCCTCATTACATTCCGTGAGGGGTGTAGTTTCCGAAATGGGGTCACATGTGGGGTTTTGTTTTTTTTGCGTTTGTCAAAACCGCTGTAACAATCAGCCACCCCTGTGCAAACCACCTCAAATGTACATGGCGCACTCTCCCTTCTGGGCCTTGTTGTGCGCCCCCAGAGGACTTTACGCCCACATATGGGGTATCTCCGTACTCGGGAGAAATTGCATTACAAATTTTGGGGGGCTTTTTTCCCTTTTACCTCTTGTCAAAATGAAAAGTATAGGGCAACACCAGCATGTTAGTGTAAAAAATTTATTTTTTTACACTAACATGCTGGTGTAGACCCCAAATTCACATTTTCATAAGGGGTGAAAGGAGAAAAAGTCCCCCAAAATTTGTTAGGCAATTTCTCCCGAGTACGGAGATACCCCATATGTGACCCTAAACTGTTGCCTTGAAATACGACAGGGCTCCAAAATAAGAGCGCCATGCGCATTTGAGGCCTAAATTAGGGATTTGCATAGGGGTGGACATAGGGGTATTCTACGCCAGTGATTCCCAAACAGGGTGCCTCCAGCTCCAGCAAAACTCCCAGCATGCTTGGACAGTAAAACGGCTGTCCAGCAATACTGGGAGTTGTTGTTTTGCAACAGCTGGAGGCTCCTTTTTGGAAACAGTGGCGTACCAGACGTTTTTCATTTTTATTGGGGTGGGGAGGGGGGCTGTGTAGGGGTATGTGTATATGTAGTGTTTTTTTTACTTTTTATTTTATTTTGTGTTAGTGTAGTGTAGTGTAGTTTTTTTAGGGTACAGTCACATGGGCGGGGGGTTACAGCAAGTTTCCCGCTGCGAGTTTGAGCTGCCGCGCAAAATTTGCTGCATCGCAAACTTGCAGCCTGATACTCACTGTAAGCCCCCTGCCCATGTGAATGTACCCTGTACATTCACAGGGGGGGACCTCCAGCTGTTGCAAAACTACAACTCCCAGCATGCACAGTCTATCAGTGCATGCTGGTAGTTATAGTTTTGCAACAGCTGGAGGCACACGGGCTGGGAAACACTGAGTTAGGAAACAGACAATGTTTCCCAACCAGTGTGCCTCCAGCTGTTACAACTCCCAAACATTCTCAGGCATGCTGGGAGTAGTAGTTCGGCAACATCTTTAGAGCCAGATGTTGCCGAACTACAATTCCCAGCATGCTTGGAGTTGTAGTTTTGCAACATCTGGAGGACTACAGTTTGCAGACCACTAATACAGTGGTTCCCAATCTGTGCCCTTCCAGATGTTGCAAAACTACAACTCCCAGTATGCCAAAACTGTCCAGGCATGCTGGGAGTTGTAGTTCTGCAACATCTGAAGGGCCAGATGTTACAGAACTACAGCTCCCAGCATGCCTGGACAGTAAGGGCATGCTGAGGATGTGTAGTTTTGCAACATCTGGAAGGGCACAGTGGTCTCCAAACTGTGGACCTCCAGATGTTGCAAAACTGCAACTCCCAGCATGCCCAGACTCCAAGGGCTGTCTGGGCATGCTGGGAGTTGTAGTTTACAGGGTCCCATTACAGCAATGCATGTCGCTTTACAGCGACGTGCATTGCTGTAAAGGGCCCGACCGCGGCTGAAGATCAACTCACCTGTTGCCGCCGCCGCCATCTTCACGCCGGGTCTGGGTCTTCAGGGATGAGGTAAGTACCGGGGCCGGTCCCCAACACTCCCCCATCCCCCGCCGCGTCCTCCGGTCTTCCTCCCGTCCTCTCCGGACTTTCAGGGGCCGGGCAGGGCGGGAGGAAGTAACCGCCCCCCCCCCCTCCTGCGATTGGTCGGTTAACTAACCGAAGAATCGCAGGGTAAAGGAGGAGGTGGCCAGCTTGCCACCTCGCTCCTATACATTAGCATGGTCCTGGCTGTCTGTGACAGCCAGGATCATGCGAAATTACCGGGCGGTCGGGTCCCAGAGACCCGATCAGCCCGGTATCGCCGCAGATCGCAAGGGCGATTTCCCTTGCGATTTGCGATTTGCGGCGATCGCCGACATGGGGGGCCTACATGGCCCCCCTCGGCGTTTGCCCTGGATGCCTGCTGAAGGCTTTCAGCAGGCATCCAGTTCCGATCTCTGCCCGGGGCACGGCAGAAACCGGAAAACGCCAGGGCGTATGGATACGCCCTGGGTCCTTAAGAGGTTAAAGCGCCCGCTTTAAGTCATTGAACTGCAGCAGCTTCTGTGGGGCCAGAAACAGTTTATCGAGGTATACCCGCACACACACCCTCATTTTAACAAGGATATTTGGGTAATAAAACCTTTTTTACCCAAATTTCCTTGGAAAAACAAGGGTGCGACTTATAGGCCAGTGCGTGGTATACCCCGATAAATACGGTACCTATTAGAATAATTAAATAGGTCATGGCTGATTAAAAAATAATAATAATTACCCCTGCTTGATCCAGAGGGAGAAATAATTGCCCTCAAACTAGGGACAATCCCAGTAAATCCTGCACTTTTGCCAAGTAAACAAAACTGACCTACTTTGACTCCTGATTACGTTTTTGCATTATGTCCTGTCATCTGCTTACAGTCAGCTTCATGTTTCAGTGCCAGATAGCTTTTACCTTTTGTTTTCTATCTCTCTACTTTGATGCCAACTAGTTTGGTGACCATCATTTTGTTTGTTCCTTTTATTTCTGTTCACATGATTGCGACAATTAGTTATTGTGCAACCATCGTGCACTAAAGTCCTGGGGCCAACAGACTACATACACTTCAAGTGAATTTGGGGGGAAATGGGGTGGTAAAGGTTAAGTGTATGATCCAGTATTAAACTTTCCCAAGGTATTGCAGAATTAGGATCAAAGCAATATCCCTCTAAACTATCTTTGCTGCTTAATGACACAAAGCAATGATCATTATACTTGTGTCTAATAATGGCATTAGTCACCTCTCAAATATCTCATTTTGTGTCAGATTTATAAATGTTGTGAGGCTCCCATTAATAAACTAAGTAATGGACTTCAGAGTTATAAAAACCGGGTGGTTACAGAGAACACCGTCCATTATATTATCTGCCTCGTATCTCTACTGCTCCTTTCTAATTAAACAGAACAACTCTTAGAGAACTTCGACACTCGAGATGGAATTAATAGTCTGTGTGAGGAATATCTCCCATAAAATTGATTTTGTCAACTTCATTAGGAAATGTTATAAAGTCATAATTGAAATGAAATGTCCTTTTCCAATTAGATCATATAAAAGCTGTCTTATAAGGCAGCGAAATCTCTTATTACAAGTTTATTCAGTGCGAGGTGACATTGAACTGACCTCTCCTAGCGGCAAACAGAATTACTATTGGCATATGATGTGGCT
The DNA here is from genome assembly GCF_029499605.1 of Hyla sarda. Classification (NCBI taxonomy): domain Eukaryota; kingdom Metazoa; phylum Chordata; class Amphibia; order Anura; family Hylidae; genus Hyla; species Hyla sarda. Next base: position 76,904,206 of record NC_079194.1, on the reverse strand, counting down.
GTATGAAACATCAAAAGACACCAGGTATTTGGTTCTAAGTTCTATGTCTTTATCCTGCATGTCAACAATATAGGTACAATTTTTCAACCTAGCACACATTCAGTTTTCTTATTTTGAAATATGTTGGCCAATAGACACTAATGGGAATGTTGCAATAAATAGTACATTTCTGGGGAGGTTAGATGTTAAAATGGCTGTAAAGGACTCTATAACAAGGTGTCCTGTGGTATGTCAGGGTGTGATGGTGAGGTGTATGGGGCAGATGTTGTAGCCCAGGAGCTAGGTGTTATTAACCCCTAAATGTTTGTGGCGCCAGGGCGTGGTTTTCCCGGTAACCACCCAAACGGTAGTACCACTATCCCACGGTTAGGTAGGGAAATAATAGTCCAAGACCAGGTAAGGGTTAACGGTAGCTTTTGTATATCAAAGAGAATTCCGCCAGGAACTACTTGCTGCATAGTGTTTGCAGGTGTACAATTCCTAGGTCATTATACCGGCATGTTACAGGATCTGGGTCTGCTTCATACGGTTAGTGGTTCTCTACATCCTAAAGTAATATATAGATTTATGTATTTCACCACTGGAGAATAGAAATAAGGACAGGTACTCTCCGCTATGCCGTATCAAAATTGCTTCTTTATTCTTGTTTCATATAACGTTTCCACAAAACAGGAGGGTTCAGATAGATGGGGAGTAGATGAAGAGACGCGAGCTACATAAGACAACATCCGTTTCGTTCCACAATGGAACTTCTTCTGGTCTCTCTGAGAGACCGGAAGAAGTTCTATTGTGGAACAAAACGGACGTTGTCTAATGTAGCTCGCGTCTCTGCATCTGCTCCCCACCTATCTGCACCCCCCTGTTTTGTGGAAACGTTAACGGTAGCTTTACTGAGGCAGAGAGATGGAAATAGTCTTTACAGCTAGGCCAGGATCCCAGAAAGGTGGCCAGTAACACAGATGGACCTCAAAGCTTGCTGGGACTTGTAGTGACTTTGACAGACTTTAGGAAAGCCACACTGACTATAACAGATTTGACTTGATTGTAGGTAGTGACAGCAGACATAGAAGACTTATTGGCATGTGGCTGTAGGTAAGCTTGAGGCCTCCAGATGTGCTGGACACTAGCTCTGAGATGTCTGGTCTGTACTGTGCCTCAGGATCAAGAGTGGTGGAAGAGAGAGATTGTAATGGTTGCCCCTCTTATAAAGGGGGGCTGAGCCAGAAGCCCATGGGTCAAGCTGCAGGTCACCTGGTTAGCTGGTGCTCTCTGGGTAACAAACACATCATGTGAACACATTATCATGTGACAGCTCAAAGGTCCTTTATCCATAACACACATAACACTATACATAACATATATTACTATGGGGGAGACACTGAAGGAGAGCCCCTAGGACACAGAGGAACTCAACTTGACAGGGCCTAAGTACTGTACGGGACTATATCCTGTACTGGGACATCACAAACTCCCCTACTTAACAGAAGTCGTCCTCGACGAATGGTCCTGTAAGGCTTGAGGATCGAAGCGTCCTTGGGGCCGAATGCAGTCCTAGGGCATTGTAACCCAACGTCCATTTCCAGGCTGTTCTTTAACAAAACTAATAATGCAATAGAATCTTTGTATAAATGTTCATACATGCTCTGGTAGATTTGTATTTAACGAAGAATAACAATATACCTATGACTATGGTATAACTTGACTTATGGACTATGACTACATATACTATGACAGTTGACTATGAATATTATGACATATAACTATGCATAACAATGCTTTATACAAGACTAGACAAGACACTTGTGGATTGGGTTGCCGAAGGCTTTCTGCCCAATGCCTTGGCTACTGGGGTCCCTTGGCATTACACACTTCTTCCCAGAACACTAGTTATATTTAATGCTAGACATTTTCTTATGCTAGACATTTTTGTAGCTAACATTTGACATTCTGTTACCTTTGAGTTTTATTTTGTGCTTCTGTAAGTATCAGGAATACCTTCTGGCCAGTAAAGTATCCTGAGCATGAGGACATAAGAAATATCACATTTGACATTAGTGACATATGACATTTTTATGGACTGTGTGGTTGAGAGTGTTTCAGTCCTACTGCACATGACTTTGTGTAGTACATGACTTTACTGTTTACTGTACTTGATGTTTAATCTTTGTATCTGGCTGGTATTTGACCTTGTGTGGACTGATGGTACCTAAGCAGCACCACCTCTTAGGACTCAGGAACGCCTACTTCTTCGGGAGCTCTGGACTCCATTGGACTTGCAACAGGTTCCCCCTCTTTGGTGGCTGAAGTAGGCAGTAACTCTGGACTGGCAGGACTTGGACTTGTAGACATGGACATGTGTGAGGCAGGCAGGTGGTCTGGAGACTAGCACCAATGGTGACAGGACTTAAGCTGGTGAGGTGACTAGAGTTGGTTGCACTGGCCCATGAGTTGGCATGATACCGAAGATTACAGATTGGCTGGGAGAGAACATGGGGACATCCATGGATGGGTGAATTCCCTCTTGGGGCACATACTCCCTCGCAGGTCTGACTGTCGGTGGTGAAGGTACGGGGAGCACAGGCATGTCTTTTTTGTGACATAACTTGATTCTGTTACGATGGACGACTTGCAGCTCTTCCAATGGCTTCTGAATTGCATACACATCTGCGTCTGGGTAGGGTACGGCCGTCACCATGTAAGGCTCTGTTTCCCAGATGGAGTCTAGTTTGTGGGTCCTTGGAAACTTTCGCAACCAGACCTTGTTGCCTATCTGGAGAGGTTTGGCGGAGGCATGACGATTGTAGTCCTGCTGTTGCCACTGTTGAGCTTCACCCATCTTTTTGTTGACAATTTCTTTTGCTTCCTGGATCCTTCTTTGGTGGTCGGAAACCCACTCCATGGAAGCTTGTGGAGCGTTGTTGAAAGGAGCTTGGAGTGCAAACGTCCAGTCCTTTGGCAGCTGGCCATGATCGGCCCACCATCAGGTAGAATGGAGTGTATTCAGTAGAACAGTGGACTGTGTTATTATAGATTTCTAACAACTCGGGCAACAACCGGGGCCACTCTTCGTGTTTGGACACAGATGCTGCTCACAGCATGTGGATGAAGACTTGATTAATGTGCTCACAGAGCCCGTTTCCTTGAGGGTGATAAGCAGTCGTCCGGATGTTTCTTGCAGGCATGGAATTGACACAGCTCCTGGAAGAGTTGGGCCTCGAAGGCTGGTCCTCATTCCGTTAGGACAGACTCCGGACACCCCAGGATTTGCCCCCAATGAGAGTAGAACATCTGGGCCATGGTTCTGGCTGTGAGGTCTTTAACTGGGACTACGACAACCGACTTGGAGTAGTGATCCACCATGGTGAGAGCATAGGTGTACCCGGATCAGGTAGGAGACAACTTGACATGTTCTAGCAGGACCAACTGGTTAGGCCTTTCACTCTGGATGGAATGGAGAGGTGTGCTCTGGCATCCTTGCGCCCATTCTTGGTGACGTTGCAGACGGCACACTCACTGCACCATCTCTCAATGTCGCTCCGCATCCCAATCCAGTAGAATCTTCGCCTGACAGTAGCTTCAGTCTTGAGTACTCCTAGGTGTCTTGACTGATCATGGTAGGTGTTGCGGACCATCGCCACATCTCTTCGGGGTACCAAGATCTGATAAAGTCATTCACCTGAAACCGGATCCAAAGAGTTTCGGTACAACAGTCCCTTGTGTACGAACAGTTGCTTTCTCTATCGCCACAGACGCTTCAACTCGTTGGCGCTCTGGGCCTGGCGTAGACGGGTTGGTACCTTTTTCAACAGAAGGTAGTCCAACAGATCCCCCATGACTCGACTTTTGTCCTGCAGAGTCTTCCAGGTATATAGGCCAATACCCACTGGTTAAGTCCAAGGTGTAGAAGTAGGAGGCCGACCCAAGGGCGGTGAGTGATTCCTCGATTCTTGGAAGGGGACATCGTTCAGTTTCCTGTAGTCGACACAGAAATGAATGGTCCCATCCTTCTTTTTGTCTAGGACGAGGGGTGTCGCCCAGGGGCTCTGACTTTCTTGACAGACATCCGCGTCCTTCATGTCGACCAGCATCTTCTTAACAATTTGGTACATGCCTGGCGGGACCGGGCAGTGTCTTTCTTTAATAGGTGGGCTGTCGCCTGTCAGAATCCGGTGCTGGATAATGGATGTCCGTCCAAAGTCTGTTGGATGCTTACTGAAAGCTTCTTGGTACCTCTTGGCAACATTAATCACCCCATTGACTTGATCCTTCAGAGTGGTCTCGTCCCCCACTTGAAGTTGTGCCCACCAGGGCTCAGGGGGATTTTCAGCAGGACCTGGAGTCTCTTGAGCTGCCCGTTGTCGCGCCGCCTTGTGTTTTGATAAGATGTCACTTGATACACCAGAGTGTATTTCGGTAAGACTATAGCCACACTGGACAGATTGACTAGTCGGACTAGTACTTTCCAATTGGTAACGATGACAAGACTTCTCGCCGCTCGAACGAAAGGATGATCTTCTAATTATATAGGCTCCAGTCGAGTGCGCTGTCACTTTAATATGATTTGAATGCGCTGTCTGTTTAAGAAGATTTTAGGTGCGCTGGCCCTTTAAGATACTTGGCAATTGATTAACAGGAACCCTCTGAGTGACGCTCCCCCAACTATGCAGCAAGTACCCAGGGGCTTCATTGGGCACTGATGGGTTAATGTTAGCTGCCACTGGTGCTGGAGACTTGTTGCAGGAGGTCGGTGGTTTATGCAGAGTCTGCGCTGCAGCGGCTACTTGTTGGTGTATTGCAGAGCCGGACGCAGCCACTGGAACCTTCAATATGGCTGCGCCCAGGAAACTTATTGTTTGGTCCGGTTGGTAAAGTCTTGGCTCGCATACTGAAGAGGCGTCACCGCTGGGGACTGACGTGGCGGAGCTGCGGCCGCTCGCGCGTGTGGGAAACACCAGACTCTTTAACCCCATCAGGTACTGACTTCACACACCTGCCAATATCAATTAACAGTCTTTCTTTCACCTCCCCCACTACTTTATTAGCACCCACTAATAACTCTTTGCAATAAAGACAGTCCTACACAATTTTCCTGCGCAAACTTTTTCGCAACTGCATGCGATTTACTTTGGACACAGTTCAGACTTGCGGCTTTATGGTTAAGGCACACACCCGTATCCTGTTCGTGATGCCAAAGTTTTGTGGTGTAATGGTGTGGTGTATGGGGCAGATGTTGTAACCCCTAAATGTTTGTGATGCCAGGGCATGGTTTTCCCGGTAACCACCAGAACGGTAGTACCACTATACCAAGGTTAGACAGGGCAATAATAGTCCAAGACCAGGTAAGGGTTAACGGTAGCTTTACTGAGGTAGACAGATGGAAATAGTCTTTACAGCTAGGCAAGGATCCCAGAAAGGTGGCCAGTAACACAGAAGGACCTTGCCGCTTGCTGGAACTTGTAGTGACTTTGACAGACTTTAGGACAGCCACACTGACTATAACAGACTTGACTTGACTGTAGGTAGTGACATAGAAGACTTGACTTACTGGCATGTGGCTGTAGGTAAGCTTGAGGCCTCCAGATGTGCTGGAAACTATCTCTGAGACGTCTGGTCTTTACTGTGCCTCAGGATCAAGAGTGGTGGAAGAGAGAGATTATAATGGCTGCCCCTCTTATAAAGGGGGGCTGAGCCAGAAGCCCATTGGTAAAGCTGCAGGTCACCTGGTTAGCTGGGGCTGTCTGGGTAATAAACACATCATGTGAACACATTATCATGTGACAACTCAAAGGTCCTTTAAAGGTCCTTTATCGATAACACACATAACACTATACATAACATATATTACTATGGGGAGACATTTCAGGAGAGCCCCTAGGACACAGGGGGATTCAACCTGACAGGGCCTAAGTACTGTACAGGACTATATCCCGTACTAGAACATCACTGTCCAACTATCAAATATTTTATTCTATGGTCCTCCCATATGGAACCTTTCAGGCTCCCTTAGACTCCTAGGCACAAGTGTAAATACAACCTCCAAACACCCTATAGTTATGGCACATGGCCAAACAAACCATAGTACATGTGAGTACATAAAGAAAAATACATTTAAAACATGTTACACATTTATGGAGACACACAATGACTAAATACACCCACAGCATCAAGACATGTGTAGCCATCCCCTGGGAAACAACATTAGTGTCATTGAACAGACAGTTCTAACTTCTTAAAGTTTATGTTTTTGAAGCAGGAAAAATAGAAAAACATTTAAATCCGAGTGATTCAGGCGACAAGGGCCATATTATGAGGGTGATATTGGGTCAGATTATCTCCAAAGTGGCAGGTTTTGTGGGGTGTTTTCAATAAACAATAGTTAGTATTAACCAATTATGGATGCAGAACGAGAGTGAAAGCTTACCCATTTTGGTCCAGTCTTATGTAGAAAAGCTACTGTGAAATTCACTCTATGGAATCTATTACTGCCTCTTTGAATAACACTATCTCACAATTTCTTTCGGTATGGGACCCATGGGACAGATTCACGGACAGGCAACCTCCTTGATCTTTTAGCTCCTTTTGGACCTTTTCCTCTCTTCTTGCTTCTCTCAACCCACTTTCTTATTTCTCTGTACGTTTCCTTTTCTGTTCCCTCGCCCCTCTGTTTGACATTGTTGTCTTAGTCACCCTCTCCACCCCCCTCCCCCTCATGTCTAGGACTATTTGATCCAAATGTGCGGTTGTTAACTATTGCATTACTGTGTCACAGTTGTGATTACCTGACTTGATTGTTGTGATTTGGATTATTACTTGCTTGCATTTCTCAATTACTGTGGGGTACGTCACCCCGACCATTCCTACTGGTGTGTATTTTTCTGTCTGAATATAATAAAAATTTACAGTTGAAAAAAAAAGCTACTGTGGCGCAAATTGCTGAAAAACTAATCCAGGGTGGACTGAAATTCCATTTCACATAATCCGTTCCTGGAAAGGGGCTGTCTTTTTTTTTTTTTTTTAAACAGGTGGTTTTTGGAGAAGTTTTACAGTAGTACACTGATGGAAATAGTCTACTCACCAAATCTTGGTTAAATGGTTATTTCAGTTTTAGCAAATAAATGTTGTTTGGTATATCATCAAAAGTTTAAAAAAATTCCTAACATATATTCTGTAGTAATTTGTGTCTCCCTGCATCTCTGTCCCCCTTCTCTCTCTGTGTGCAGAAGATTTACATTGGAAATAAGGTGGCACGGAGCTGGGGGAGAACACATTTAGTTGGGGGAGTATACATTTAGTTGGGGGAGAACCCATTTAGTTGGGAAAGAACACCCTTAGCTAGGAGATAACATGTTTAGCTGGGGGGAGAACACGGTTAGCTGAGGGAGAACACTCTGAGTTGTGGGAGAACATGCTGAGCTGGGAAGAGTACATTTAGCTAGGAAAGAACATGCTTAGCTTGGGGTGAACACACTTCACTTAGGAAGAACACGCTTAGCTGGGGAGAACACGCTTAGCTGGGGGAGAACACACTTAGCTAAGGGAGAACACACATAACTGGGGAGAAATACGCTTAGCTGGGGAGCACATGCTTAGCTGGGGGAATACACGCTAAGCTGGGGGAAAACACGTTTAGCTGTGGGAGAACACGCTTAGCTGGGAAGAACACATTTAGCTGGGGGTGAACACACTTAACTGAGGAAGAACACGCTTAGCTGGGGATAACACTCTTAGCTGGGGGAGAACATGCTTAGCTAGGGGAGAACACACTTAACTGGGAGGAAAACACTTAGCTGGGAAGCACATGCTTAGCTGGGAGAGAACACATTTTGCTGTGGGAGAACACGCTTAGCTGGGAGGAGCACATTTAGCTAGGAAAGAACATGCTTAGCTGGCGGTGAACACACTTATCTGGGGAAGAACACGCTTAGCTGGGGGATAACACACTTAACTGGGGATAACACACTTAGCTGGGGAGAACACACTTAGCTGGGGAGCACATGCTTAGCTGGGGAAGAACACACTTAGCTGGGGAGAACAGGCTTAACTGGGGGAGAACAGGCTTAGCAGGAGGAGAACACACTTAGCTGGGGGAAGAACGTGCTTAGCTGGGGGAGAACGTGCTTAGCTGGGGGAGGACACGCTTAGCAGGGGGAGAACACACTTAGCTGGGGAGAACACGCTTAGCTGGGGAGAACACCCTTAGCTGGGGAGAACACCCTTAGCTGCACTTCTCCCAACTCTGTCTAGCGATCAGGGGGGTCTAAACACTCCGATCGATCAGAATTTTTCACATGTCTGTACGATATGTGAATTTTTTTTTAAAGCGACGATGCCCATTTAAACTTAGGGAGTGAAGGGATACGTCCTGAAATGGCATGTTCGACTCAGTAAGGGAAAAGATCCCGTGCTCTGTAAATTTTCATATTGTACGAAAAATGCATATATCTTTTACCAGAAATACGTTTTTGTAATAAAAGAACAAGAAGGAAAGATCACCAAACAGGTCTGTGCGTTGCTTTTTGTATATGAAGTAAATTTAAAAAGAACTTTCTGCTATATATCTATATACTCTATCCTGGTGACATGCTGGCAAAAGGTGATGTGATTGGGCCCTTGTGTATCCACTATGAGAAAATGATGTAATAAGTGTCTCGCTCCATGGTCTCCTTACCTTTGCTGAATGCTGTTGCCAAAGGTCCCGTTAATGCAGGTTGTTCTACTAAGTCTTCCAAGGGAACTAAATACTGGAGACTTATCTAATGTTCAAAGTTCCCAGGAAGGAAATGCTAACTCCTCTACAGCCTTCCCCTCAATGGTCACTGACTGATAATGCATCATGGCATACAATAAAATAACAGAATTGACTTGTCGGACGAACTCCTATTGTATTTTTAGAAGCACAGAACACCGCAAACATATCAGTCTGCCACAGTTGCTGCACTCCACATTAGTAGTTTATTTCTGACACTTAATAAGTTTAAAGAAACCTTTCATATATGGTCATGTTATTAAAGGGGTATTCCAGGATTTATAATTTTTTTTTATTTGACTATGCTACAGGGGCTGTAAAGTTAGTGTAGTTCGTAATATAGTGTTTGTACCTGTGTTTGATGGTTTGTCTCGTAGTCTTATGTGATCTTTGCTCTGGATGTTCACTTTTAACAGCATACGAAATGATGCCTGTCTCAGGTTTTCCCAGGATGCAGAGCAGCCGAGACACTACCTCACTAGTGTATTCATGTTTATCCTTAACCACCCGAAGGTATACCGCTGGATCCTGTGCTAGGCACGAGGGCAATGAAGACACCGACGCCAAGTTACGGACAACGGTAGCTTTACTGAGGATAGACAGTTGTTACAGTCTATGCAGTACAGCCAGGGCCCAAGGAGGTGACCAGTGACACAGAGACCTCGCAGGATTGCTTGGACTTGTAGTTGTATAGGAGAATTTAGTGCAGGCCATTATATTATCTCTGTCACTGTATATGTTTTGTATAGCTATCAATCAGGAATACCTTCTGGCCAGTAAAGTATCCTGCACACTTGGACATGAGAAAACATTAGACTTTTTACTATAGACATTTGTTGGCTGGGTGTTTAAATAATGTTACAGTCCTAACTGATATATTTACATGTATGTGGACTACTTTTACCATATAACTGGACTATGTGTGGTACATAACTTTTCCATGTTTTAGGGTGAATTAATCTTTGTACCTTGCTGGGAGTTGTCCTTGGGTTGACCTTTTGGACCTACACAACACCACTTCTGGAGAGTCTGGAACACTGTGTCTTCTGGAGCTCATGGCACAGCTGGAACTGTGACTGGGTCTTCCTCAACGAATTTGAGAGTTTGTACAGGGTCCGGACTGACAGGACTCAGAGTCGCTGACTGTGGCGCTGGAGAGACTGGGACAGAGTTGGCGGTCTGCAAACTGGTGTATAGACTGGAGCATACGGTGGCAGGACTTGAGCTGGAGTAGAAATTATTGTTGGTAGAACAGACCTCAAGGCTGGTAAGACACATAAGACTGCAGGCTGACTTGGGGAAAACATAGAGAAGTCCATAGATGGATGTATCCCCTCGCCTGGGATAAACTCTCTTGTAGGTCTGACAGCTGGAGGAGATGGTGCTGGGAGCACTGGCAGATTTTCTTTTGGACATAGTTTAATTTGGTTGCGATGAACAACTTGTGGCTCATACCCAGGCTTTTGTACTTCGTACACGTCAGAGTCCGGATAGGGTACGGCCATCACCGTGTACGGTTCCATCTCCCAGATAGAGTCTAATTTATGGGTTCTTGGAAGATTTTCGCAGCCACACTTTAGCACCCAATTGAAGCGGTTTGGCAGAGGCATGATGGTTGTAGTCCTGTTGCTGTCTTTGTTGAGCCTCGCCCATCTTTTTTCTCACTATTTCCTTGGCTTCATGGATTCTTCCGTGTCCGGTCTTTAGGCAGCTGCCCATGTCACCCCATCATCAAGTAGAAAGGTGTGTACCCCATAGAAGAATGGACTGTGTTATGATAGATCTCCAAAAGTTCAGGCAACAGTCAGGGACACTATTCTTGTCTTGACACAGAGGCTGCTCGCAACATGTGGATAAAGACTTGATTAATGTGTTCACAGAGCCCGTTACCCTCGGGGTGGTAAGCAATAGTTTGGAGTTTCTTAAAGGCATGGAATTGACACAGCTCTTGGAAGAGTTGGGCCTCGAAGGCCTTTCCACAGTCCATTAGAAATATATAAAAGAGAGCGCCCCATAGCATAAAACCGACTGGGCAGGTATTGGTAGAAGGATTCTTTTTAAAACCTCTTACCCCAGGTGGTTGAGTGAGCTCACACACAACAATGGACAGCATGTAGGGATTGTTAGAGCCCGGTCTGCAGCCTCCCAACCAAGTAGATAGCAACAAATGGACTTCAAAGGTGCAGTGGGTCTTTTGCGGCGCTGACTCAGAACAGGCACATCAGGTGAATATAAAAGGTTTATTAAACTGCAACGCGTTTCACCGCACATGGGCGGCTTCATCAGGCATGAAGCCGCCCATGTGCGGGTGAAACACGTTGCATTTTAATAAACCTTTTATACTCACCTGATGTGCCTGTTCCGAGTCAGCGCTGCAAAAGACCCACCGCACCTCTGAAGTCCATTTGTTGCCACAGTCCATTAGGACAGACTCCGGAAACCCAAGGGTTTGCACCCAATTTGAGTAGAACATCTGGGCCGCTGTCTTGACAACCCATTTGGAGTAGTGATCCACCATGGTGAGAGCATAAGTGTACCCCTTGCACACATTCTTGATGACATTACAGGCTGCACATTCACTGCACCATTTCTCAATGTCTCTCTGCATTCCGATCCAATAGAATCTACTCCTGACAGTAGATTCGGTCTTGTGGACTCCAAAGTGTCCCGACTGATCAGGTAGTCCAACAGTCCAACGGATCCTCCATGACTTGACTTTCGTCTTGAAGAATCTTCCAGGTGTATAGGTCTTCTTGAACCTTTTCGGACCTGGGTTCGCTGTCCCTGAGAGCGGTCACAACATTTTGGTTCTTGAACCGTTAATAAAATGGGGGCATCTCCACATCTTCCCACACGTCTTCGACAGGGGGTTCTTCGCTGGGGGTCATCTGAGACAGTGCATCGGCATTGACATTCGACTTGCTGCTTCTGTACTCTATGGTGAAACTATAATTGGCTAATCTTGAAGCCCAACGTTATTTGATGGCACCTAACTTGGTGGTGTTCAGGTGGGCCAACGGGTTGTTGTCTGTGTAGACAGTAAATGTGTGTAGACAGTAATGGCAGTCAAGTAGTCCTTGAACTTTTCGGTTACGGCCCATACCAAAGCGAGAAGTTCTAATTTGAATGAGCTTTAGTTTGCATCGTTCTTCTCGGCTCCTCGCAGGTTACGACTGACATAGGCAACTACCTGCTCCTGTCCTACTTGGACTTGGGACAGGACGGCTCCCAGACCTTCAAAACTGGCATCGGTATATAGCTGGATCGGCTGACAGTAGTCTGGATACGCCAGGATGGGTGGTTCTGTCAGTAGATGTTTAAGAGCTCGGAACGCTGTCTCTTGCTCTGCAGCCCATTCAACAGGTAGTCTTCGATTGTAGTTCTCCTTCGTCGTACCCTGTAAGAGAGCTGTGAGGGGTTCTGCAATCTGGGCGAAGTGGGGGAGGAAGTGGCGGTAGTAGCCGGCAAATCCCAGGAGGCTCCTGACATCTTCCACCGTGCGCGGGGTAGGCCAGTTCTTGATAACTTCGCTTTTCAGGATTAGGCTGGCAATATGATCCAAGTAGTGTACCTGAGGTTTAAGCAAGTGACACTTTGAGGGCTTGATCTTCAGCCCATGCTTGATCAGGACTTGGAAGACGTCTGACAGATGAATGAGGTACTCCTGGTAGGACTTGGAATACACAATAACATCGTCCAGGTACAATAGGACACTTTGAAAATTCAGATGGCCCAGGCACCTTTCCATCAGACGCTGGAACATAGCAGAGGCATATCACAGCCCAAACGGCATACTTTTAAACTTGAACAGTCCCATGGGTTTCACGAAGGCGGTTTTCTCTCGATCCTCCACGGCCATGGGCAATTGCCAATATCCACTAGCTAAGTCCAGGGTGGAGAAGTAAGCAGCCAACCCGAGGGCAGTGAGTGACTCCTTGATCCTTGGCAATGGAAAAAAGTCCTTATGTGTGACATTGTTCCATTTCCTGTAGTCGATACAGAAGCAGATGGTTCCATCCTTTTTCTTGACTAGGACAAGTTGCACTGCCCAGGGGCTCTGACGTTCTTGGATGACGTCTGCCTCTTTCATGTCGGCCAGCATCTTCTTGACAGTCTGATACATGCCTGGCGCGACCGGGCAGTGTCTTTCTTTGATAGGTGGGCTGTCGCGTGGGACATCTGTGGGATGTTTTCTGAAAGCTTCATGGTATCTTTTGGCGACACTGATGACTCCCTTGACTTGGTCCCTCGGGTTGTGTCGTCTCCAACTTGGAGTTGTGCCCACCAGGATTCGGGAGGATTCGTACTGGATCCTTCAGCCACTTGGGCTGCATGCTGTCGGGCCACCATACATTCTGTTAAGATGTCCTTTGACTCTACAAGAAACAACTGGGCTACTGGGATATATTTGGGTAACACAGTAGCAGCATCAGACAGGTTGACTAACCGGACTGGAACTCTCCCGTTGGTAACGGTGACAAGGCTTCTAGCAACTCAGACAAGAGGATGGTCTTCTAGTTGCAGAGGCTCCAGCAGGGCTTGATAGTCTCTATTCTTGACTCTGGGACGTGCACGACACCAGATGATAGTCTCTGTGTCGGGTTACAAGGTCACCGACATGATGTCTTGTACTCGACCTTTGCAGATTTCACCTTGCTTGTTGGCAAACTTCCGCTTCGCTTGTAGAACCTTCAAGTGGTGCTGCACAGCCAACTGGCCTGAAGGGGACATATGGGGAAGAGAGTCATGCAAAGCATCTATTATTTCAACAAAACAGTTTTTCATAATGTTCATCCCCAATATAAACTCAGCATACCCCTTATCTGTCACATTAGTTACAATCACTCCCTACCCGCTAAGTACATGCTCTCCCAACTGAATGGTTGGCTCCCAGTATCCATGTCTGGGGACTGGTTGTCCATTACCTGCAAGTACTCGGAAGTTAACATCCTCCGGTTCACACAATAAACTAGCATCCCAATGCTGATAGAAAACCTTTTAAGGTATAGTAGACATTCGTGACCAGGTATCTGTCATGATCTTCGGTCCCCACACCATCTTCAGGTAAGGTACCGATCTCCATCTTCTCCCCCCGTTCTGCCCGACATCCAGGGGTGGGCAGAATGGTGGGTTGCCATGGCAACACACTGTACTGCGCTGCCATTGGTCAGAATCAGTTCTGACCAATGGCAGGGGATAGGAGGAGATTGCAGCACTGCGACCTCGCTCCCATCCCTCAGGATGATCGGGGCTGTCACTCACAGCTCCGATCATCCCTATTTTCCGGGTGATCGGGTCACCAGAGACCCGATCAGCCCGGAATAGCAGAAAATCGCATGTCTGAATTGACATGCGATTTTCTGCGATCGCCGACATGGGGGGGGGGGATGTCTCAGGACCCCCCTCAGCGATGTGCCGGGATGCCTGCTGAATGATTTCAGCAGGCATCCCAGTCCGGTCCCCAACCGGCTAGCGGCGGGGACCGGAATTTCCACGGGCGTATGCATACGCCCCCTGTCCTTAAGGACTCGGGATGCAGGGCGTATGCATACGCCCGGCATCCTGAAGAGGTTAAGATCCAGCATGGTGAACAACATAATTATAAAAATAATGCCACAATTGCAGATTTATGTCACCTCGTCATAATTTGCACAAAAATTTTGATAAAAGGTGATCAAAAAGTCCAGTCAAAACAAAAATGGTAGCGATAAAAAAAAAAATTCATAGTACAAAAAATTAGTCTTCATACAGCCCCCTATACACTTTCTTTTTGTTTGCTTGTGCGGTGGCCCAGTACAGGAGTTGCACCCATGTAACCTTGTGTTCTGTCTGGTGGACTCTATTGCATTGTCTCCGGGGTCCACATCCCTCTTATGGACGGTCAAGTGTTAAATATGCAATATTTTCTTGTGTTATGTATTGGTTAATCTTTTGAGGCATGTGTGTCTTTAAATATTGTTGCTAAGCCTATGTAACCAGGGAAGGTGTCAGTGACCAGATGAATTGTCAGTGAACTATAGGACACCTCCAGAGTCTCCTACATATAATCCCTGGGAGGAGCTAGCTAGTGGAATTGAGTTCAGTTTAGACCTTGCTGAGGAACAGTCAAGACCTGAGAGTGTCTGGCGTCCTGAGGAGACCCAAGGCCTATCCACGCAGCCTCAGACACGTCAGTCCCAGTCAAGTCAGTCAAGATCAGTCTGTCTAAATTCAGCGTGGTCCATCTGTCTGCCTCAGTAAAGCTGCTGTTGTTCCGTAATTTGGCGTCGGAGTCATTATTTGTCCCATGCCTAGCCAAGGATCCAGCGGCCTTACTTTGCAGAGGTTAACCACGCCCTGGCATCATGAATAAAAGGGGTTAATGCCATCTGCCACTAGGGTAATAACATCTGCCCTCATCACACCCTCACCATACTTGTTTTCCAAATTTTTCCCCTCACAATAATGCTTATTGCCTTGCATTTTATGGTAAAATGAAAGGTGTTATTACAAAGTGCAATTAGTTAGGCAAAAAACAAGCCCTCATATGGGTCTGTGGATGGAAATAGAAAAAAAGCAAAAATGAAAACTGGTTCTGTCATCAAGGCCAAAACAGGCTGTGTCCTAAAAGGGGTTATCCGGGCATAGACATGGATGGAGGGGGCGTGGCGTGACGTCAAATCTCCAGTCTCCGAGACTGGAGACGCAGCCCCGCATAGAATGCGGGTGTTGCACAGAGATCGCGGGGGGGCTAAGATGTCTTTGCCCAGATAACCCCTTTAAAGGGTTAAGAGATTAAATGGGCACTGTCAGATTCAAAAACTTTTCATGAGTTGTACATCTTGGAAAAACATGAAACTTTTTTTTTTTTTTTTAAATCAACTGGTGGCAGAAAGTTAAACAGATTTGTAATTCTTTTCTTTTTGGAACACAGAGCGCTGTGCTGAATCACGAGCACAGTGCTCTCTGCTGACATCTCTGTCCATTTGAAGAACTGTCCAGAGTAGGAGAAAATCCCCATAGCAAATATATGCTGCTCTGGACAGTTCCTAAAATGGACAGAGATGTCAGCAGAGAGCACTGTGCTCGTGATGTCAGCAGAGAGCAATGTGTTCCAAAAAGAAAATAATTTCCTCTGTAGCATTAAGCAGCTAATAAGTACTGGAAGGATTAAGATTTTTTAATAGAAGTAATTCATCCACAAGACCAATATATGGTGGGTCAATAAAATAATTCACCTATAGACTACCTTAGTGGTCCAGAAATACCCTTTTTCCCATATATTATTAAAATGCACTTTAATATTAATGGCACACCACTTGTGATTAAAAGTTCAGTGCATATCACTCCCTATTATCTCCACTGTATTCATTGTGCCGTGCTGGCTACATCATTTTGTTAACCACACGCACTGCAGTTGCTATGCGGCGGAAAACAAGTAAGGGAGATATGCTACTGATGTTAACCCCTTAAGGACTCATGGTTTTTCAGTTTTTGCACTTTCGTTTTTTCCTCCTTACCTTTTAAAATTCATAACCCTTTCAATTTCCCACCTAAAATTCTATATTATGGCTTATTTTTTGTGTCACCAATTCTACTTTGCAGTGACATTAGTCATTTTACCCAAAAATTCAAAAATCATTGTGCGACAAAATCGAAGAAAAAACGCCATTTTGTAAATTTTGGGGGCTTCCGTTTCTACGCAGTGCATTTTTCGGTAAAAATGACGCCTTATCATTATTCTGTAGGTCTATACGGTTAAAATGATACCCTACTTATATAGGTTTGATTTTGTCGCACTTCTGGAAAAAATCATAACTACATGCAGGAAAATTTATACATTTAAAAATGTCATCTTCTGACCCCTATAACTTTTTTTTTCCATGTACAGGGTGGTATGAGGACTCATTTTTTTGCGCCGTGATCTGAAGTGTTTATCGGTATGATTCTTGTTTTGATCTGACTTTTTGATCACTTTTTATTCATTTTTTAATGGTATAAAAAGTGACCAAAATACGCTTTTTTGACTTTGGAATTTTTTTGCGCGTACGCCATTGACCGTGTAGTTTAATTAATGATATATTTTTTATAGTTCGGACATTTACGCACCTGGCGATACCCCATATGTTTATTTTTTTTTTATTTACACTGTTTTATTTTTTTTATGGGAAAAGGGGGGTGATTCAAACTTTTATTAGGGAAGGGGTTAAATGACCTTTATTAACACTTTTTTTAACTTTTTTTTGCAGTGTTATAGGTCCCATAGGGACCTATAACACTGCACACACTGATCTCCTATGCTGATCACTGGCGTGTATTAGCACGCCTGTGATCAGCTTTATCGGCGCTTGACTGCTCCTGCCTGGATCTCAGGCACGGAGCAGTCATTCGTCGATCGGACACCGAGGAGGCAGGTAAGGGCCCTCCCGGTGTCCTGTAAGCTGTTCGGGACACCGCAATTTCACCGCGGCGGTCCCGAACAGCCCGACTGACTAGCTGGGATAGTTTCACTTTCACTTTAGAAACGGCGGTCAGCTTTGACCGCCGCTTCTAAAGGGTTAATACAGAACATTGCCGTGATCGGCGATGTGTGGTATTAGCCGCGGGTCCCGGGCGTTGATGAGCGCCGGGACCGACGCCATGTGATGCGGGGTCGCGGCGCGACCCTGTTTCATATTGCGGGAGCCGGCGCAGGACGTAAATATACGTCCTGCTTCGTTAAAGGGTTAAAAAAACTAGACCTTGGCCCCCCTCAACATGTTTCGCTGTAACCACAGCTTTGTCAACAGGTGCCCTGTTACCTCTTGACAAAGCTGTGGTTACAGCGAAACATGTCGAGGGGGGGCCGAGGTCTAGTGTTTTTAACATCAGTAGCATATCTCCCTTACTTGTTTTCAGCCGCATAGCAACTGCAGTGCGTGTGGTTAACAAAATGATGTGGCCAGCACGGCACAATGAATACAGTGGAGATAATAGGGAGTGATATGCACTGAATTTTTAATCACAAGTGGTGTGCCATTAATATTAAAGTGCATTTTATTAATATATGGGAAAAAGGGTATTTAATAGAAGTAATTTACAAATCTGCTTAACTCTCTGGCACCAGTTGATTAAAACAAAAAACTTTTCCACCAGAGTACCACCTTTAACCTTTCTAATACTCTTAATAAGAAAATACAAAAAACTTTATAATAAAAAACAAAAGCAAAATATTATTTAAATTAAAAAAACAATAACAAAAAAACAAAAAAAAAAACAAGCTAGTTTTAAGGCATACTAGGTTTTAAAAAAATCCAAAAGGAAATGTACATTTTAAGAAACCCTGCAGTTTCCTTATGACATAAAACAAATATTCTGGTGATAAGTGCCAAAATACTAACTCTAGAGATTACTTTAGTAAATAGTATTCTGCAGTGGGATCAATGAACTTAGTACTTGTGTATATCCTCAGAACAAAACAATCAGAATGAGATTAGTGCCTGTACATCCCAGGATCGTCCGGTCCTCTGGAATCATACTGACATATCAGTGTATAAGGGAAGAGTTATTGCAGAATCAATATATCTGTTTTTGTCTCCAGCATTGACCTTTCAATTGCAGGCAGTCTGCATCGCTTGCTTTATTTCGGCTTGGTTTTCTTCCCCAAGGTCACAGAGGTTGATAATAATATAATGTATTATTGGGAAATAATTTGTCCAAACGCAAATTCCAATGACTTGGATTGAACCGGATAGAATTGGGGTTATTGCAGTGCGAACTAGATCTACACTGACTATTATGGACATAAACAGTCAAGGACAGTATAAGTTGGCGGATATAACTAAAGTGTACTGTTGTGGGGGTATATTCAAATGTACAGTATTCTGCGCATACATGATGTGCAGGATTTGAAGCTGTCGATTTGATGCTGTGCTCAGTCATTTATATTGAAATCCGCAGCCTAAAATCTGCAGCTTGAAATCTACAGCATCAAATATGAGCAGGTTACTGTACATGTAAATACACACTAAAGGGAATGTGTCATCAGAAAATTATCTGTTATTAACCCCTTAAGGACGCAGGCATTTTCATTTTTTCCTCATCACCTTCTAAAAATCACAACGCTTTCAATTTTGCACCTAAAATTCCATATGATGGCTTATTTGTTGCACCACATATTCTACTTTGCAGTGACATCAGTCATTTTACCAAAAAATCCACAGCGAAATGGAAAAAAAATTAATTGTGCGACAAAATGTAAGAAAAAATTCTATTTTATTACTTTTGGGGGCTTCCGTTTCTACATAGTGCACTTTTTGGTAAAAATTACACCTTATCTTTATTCTGTAGGTCCATACGGTTAAAGTTATACCTGAATTATATAGGTTTGATTTTGTACTATTTCTGAAAAAAAATCATAACTACATGCAGGAAAATTTATATGTTTAAAATTATCATCTTCTGACCCCTATAACTTTTTCATTTTTCTGCGTATGTGCCGGTATGAGGGCTCATTTTTTGCGCTGTGATCTGAAGTTTTTATCGGTACCATTTTGTATTGATTGGCCTTTTTTATCGCTTTTTATTCATTTTTTCATAATATAAAAAGTGACCAAATATATGCTATTTTGGAATTTTTTTGCGCGTACACCATTGACCGTGCAGTTTAATTAACAATATGTTTTTATAGTTTGGACATTTCCGCATGCGGTGATACCACATATGTTTATTTTTATTTACACAGTTGTTTTTTTAAATGGGAAAAGGGGGTGATTCTTACTTTTATTAGGGAAGGGGTTAAATGATCTTTATCAACTTTTTTTTCCCACACTTTTTTTGCAGTGCTATAGCCCCCTTTAGTGGCTATAGCACTGCACATATCGATTTTACACACAGATCAGCCCCATGCATTAACATGGAGATGATCAGTGTTATCGGCAGTCGATTGCTCAAGCCTGGATCTCAAGCTTGGAGCAATCAATCGCCGATCATATGCGATGGAGGCAGGTAAGGGGACCTCCGCTCACGTTCTAGCTGATCAGGACATCACGATTTCACCGCAATGGTCCCGATCAGCCGACTGAGGAAGCTTTAACTTTAATTTTAGACGCGGCGATCAACTTCGAATGCCGCTTCTGAAGGGTTAATAGCGCGCGGTACAACGATCGGTGCCGCACGCTATTAGCCCAGGTTCCCGGCTTTCATTAGCCATCGGGACTGACCCGCTATGACGCGGGGTCACGGGGTGACCCCGTGTTATATACCGGGACTGGGCACTGGGTGTACCGTCCTTAAGAGGTTAAAATCAATTTTGGTGGGAATTTCTATAGCTTCCTATGTTCTACATTATAAAATAATCCTGACACACATACATATGTGTTAAGGCTAATTTATTAAGCCTGTATTTGTGGGAGGGGCGGGATTTCGCTATAAGAACCCGCGGCAGTACCTGTGCTTGACGCCGTCGGTTCGTCAGCAGTCAGCTGACAGGAAGTCGGTACAGGAAACGGCGTCTCCAGTGTGTGAGGACGTGGCTGGTCCTCCCAGCTCCCGCAAACGGCACAGAGTCATCTCGCCTCCCCGCCCCCCCCCCCCCCCCC
This sequence comes from Hyla sarda, assembly GCF_029499605.1. Lineage (NCBI taxonomy): Eukaryota > Metazoa > Chordata > Amphibia > Anura > Hylidae > Hyla > Hyla sarda. The sequence goes on along the minus strand of NC_079194.1, from coordinate 76,883,902 downwards.
TTGGCTGGTGAGTAGGTCGCGGGAGCCGGGGGACCAGAGGTGCCGGCCTCGGTCGCAGCGGGTCCTTCACGTGACATGGATCAGCTGACGTGTGGTGTCAGCTGACCGGAAGTCTTCGCAGAGCGGCGTAAGTGGCTGGGGGCTGTGTTCCATCGCAGCCCGATCACCGGAGGTAGGCCGCTCATCGGAGGGGACCCCCGGCCAGACCTGGCCCCCGGTTTCATTTTTCAGGGACCAGCGTCCTCGTGCGTGGGTTGAACAAGTATTTTGGTCAGCAGATAGTCCGGGCCCACTCCTGCAGTCTATCGGAGGTTCACGCTGCATGTTATTCTGGGGTTGTCTCGCACCCCCACGGTTCTATGAGGTGGGGGGTTCACAAAGCACGTTTTTTCCTTTGCTATCTCCTGTGTGGGCATTTGTAAGGATGTCGCTGAACACTGGGGGGGGGGGGGATCCTCATGAGTTGCTCTCCAGCCCCCCCCCCCCCCAGTTTCTAGGCTGATAAAAAAAAAACGGTCATATTTTATGTATATGCTCTTAGTGCTGAGAGCAAGGGCGTGTCACGGGTTACCGCTACGTGCATTGGTAGCATTCGTGCTGTGCATGCGTTTGTAGTATCGGTACTGCATGGATGCTGGTAGTGCCGTACATGCACCCATATTGTTCATTCTGTGCATACGTGGGTAGCAATTACACCATAGACATTAATAGCTTTTTACGGTTCCTATGCCTGCAGCATTTATGTTGTACATACGCCCGTACCATTTTACACCATACATACGCCCGTAGCATTTATTCTATACATACGCCTGTAGTGTTTATTCTGTATACACGCCCGTGGCATTCATACCGCACATGCGCTTGTAGCATTTATTCTGTTCATATGCCAATGGCATTTATACTGTACTTACGCCCGTAGCATTCATACTGTACTTACGCCTGTACCATTTATACTGTTCATACGCCCGTAGCATTCATACTGTACATACGCCCGTAGCATTCATACTGTACATACGCCTGTACCATTTATACTGTACATACGCCCGTAGCATTTATACTGTACATAGGCCGTATCATTTATACTGTACATACGCCCGTAGCATTCATGCTGTACATACGCCCGTAGCACTTATACAGTACATACGCCCGTAGCATTTATACTGTACATACGCCCGTAGCTTCATACTATACTCATGCCCGTAGCTTTTATACTGTACATACGCCCGTAGCACTTATCACTTATACCGTACATACGCCCGTAGCATTTATACTGTACATACACCCGTAGCTTCATACTATACTCATGCCCGTAGCTTTTATACTGTACACACGCCCGTAGCATTTATACCGTACATACGCCCCTAGCTTCATACCATACTTATGCCCATAGCTTTTATACTGTACATACACCCGTAGCATTCATACTGTACATACGCCCGTAGCATTCATACTGTACATACGCCCGTAGCATTCATACTGTACATACGCCCGTAGCATTCATACTGTACATACGCCTGTACCATTTATACTGTACATACGCCCGTAGCATTTATACTGTACATACCCCCGTAGCATTTATACTGTACATACGCCCGTAGCATTCATGCTGTACATACGCCCGTAGCATTCATGCTGTACATACGCCCGTAGCACTTATACAGTACATACGCCCGTAGCATTTATACTGTACATACGCCCGTAGCTTTATACTATACTCATGCCCGTAGCTTTTATACAGTACATACGCCCGTAGCACTTATACCGTACATACGCCCGTAACTTTTATACTGTACATACGCCCGTAGCTTCATACTATACTTGTGCCCGTAGCTTTTATACTGTACACACGCCCGTAGCATTTATACCATACATACGCCCGTAGCTTCATACCATACTTATGCCCATAGCTTTTATACCGTACATACACCCGTAGCTTTTATACTGTACATACGCCCGTAGCATTTATACCGTACATACGCCCGTAGCTTTTATATTGTACATACGCCCGTAGCTTTTATACTGTACATACGCCCGTAGCTTTCATACTGTACATACGCCCGTAGCATTTATACTGTACATACGCCCGTAGCTTTTATACTGGTTATACGCCCGTAGCTTTTATACTGGTTATACGCCCGTGGCTTATACTGTATACATGCCAGCACGTTCTCTAGCTGCTCTGCATGTTACGGTAGGGGTTAATTATAGGCCAGCAAGTTCTTTAGCTGCTCTGCATATTACAGTAGGGGTTAATTATATGCCGACACGTTCTCTGGCTGCCTCACTCTGCATATTACGGTAGGGGTTAATTACATGCCAGCAGGTTCTCTGGACGCTTCGCTCTGCATTTTACAATAGGGGTTAATTATATGCCGGTACGCTCTGACTGCTCCGCATATTACAGTAGGGGTTAATTATATGCCAGCACGCTCTCTGACCGTTCCGCTCGGCACATGACAAGTAGAGGTTAATCTTATGCCAGCACGTTTTCTGGCTGCTCCGCTCTGCACATTAAACTAAGGGGTTAATCATATGCCAGCGCGTTTTCTGGCTGCTCTGCCTGCACATTACAAGTAAGGGTTAATTATATGCCGGCACGCCTCCTGGCTGCAGGAGCTTTGTTACATACATGCAGCGCATGCATGGCTACATTATGAAAGTTTTGTGAAATGTGTTCTCTTTACAGGTATAAATAAGAATAAAAATAAATAAAAAAGGGGAGGGTTCTTCGAGGTATCAGATGACCGAGCACATCATACATGTACTTAATTATTCGTGTCAGGGTGTTTTAGGTAGGTTCAGCTTTAGCGTTTCTACGTATTGGGAGTGTGTTATGCCTAGCATCCTTCTGCCACCCGTGTACAGATACGATTATGCGGAGCATTAAAAAAAAATAAAGAAAGAATAAAAATTGTGTTTATGTGAAATTTAGATAAATAATTTTCCTTAAGTGCTATGGTCCCCATTTAGGCTTTAACCAATCCTCCGTGACAAACACTTCGTCAGTAAGGTTGGTCCATGGTAGTTGAAGGGACACTCAAGGGTACATGTATATTGTCCTCACACTCACAGGATATATACTGTACACACGCTCGCAGGGTTTATACTGTACTCACGCTCGTGGGATTTGTACTGTACTCACGCTCGCAGGGTTTATACTGTTCACACGTTCATAGGTTTTACAGTATACACGCTCATAGGATTTACATTGTACATATGCTCAGATGGTTCATACGGTACACTCGCTGGTAGTATTCATGCTGTACACATGCTCGTAGGATTTATATTGTACATACGCTCAGGGTTCATACGGTACACTCGCTGACAGTATTCATACTTTACACACGCTTGCAGGGTTTATACAGTATACGCGCTCGTGGGGGTTGTGCAGTATACTCGCTTCTAGGATTTATGCGGTACACATGCCCGCAGGTTTATACTGTACGTTCGCTCAGAGTGTTTATGCTGTACACTCGCTGGTAGTACTTATACTGCACACACGCTTGTAGGTTTCACGTCATTCATACGCTCATAGGAAGTATACAGTACGTAACACTCTCACATACGTACGCTCACAGATCCGCTGGTGCTGTTACATGTTATTAGTGTTGCTCGCGAATATTCGCAAAGCGAATTTTATTCGCGAATATCGCATATTAGCGAATTCGCGAATATTTTCTTATATAGCACTATATATTCGTAATTACGAATATTCGTTTATTTTTATTTTTTTTTCACAGTAAACATCACAGTGATCACCCCTCTCTGCTTCCAGCTTGTGTGGTGTAAAGAAGGCTCTAATACTACTGTATGAGACTGGCGTGCGAATTTTCGCATATGCAAATTTTTGATAATGTTAATTTTGGTCTATGCTAATTTTCACATATGCTAATTTTGGCATACGCGAATTTCCGCATATGCGAAAATAAAACGCGAATATGCAAATTTAGCGAATATATGACGAATATTCATCCATATATTCGCGAAATATCGCAAATTCGAATATGGCCTATGCCGCTCAACACTAGTAATCACCTGCTGGTGTTTTTCAAAAATACAGATTTTTTTTTCCATAGTGTACCATTTTGTACCTGTTAATCTGTCAAGGGCCTACATACTGTGAAAGTCCAAACAATAGTACTCACCGGCTGGTGTTTTACAAAAATACAGATTTTTTTGTGCGTATTGTTGCAAATATTTTTGCCCTCATCAGTGCATACCGCATACGTACATCCAAGTAGTGTACCATTTTGTACCTGTTAATCTGTCAAGGGCCTACATACTGTGAAAGTCCAAACAATAGTATTCACCGGCTGGTGTTTTACAAAAATTACAAAGTTTTTAGGCTCATTGCAGCGCATTTTTATGCCCTCTTCAGTGCATACCGCATACATACATCCAAGTATTGTACCATCTTGTAACTGTTAATCTGTCAAGGACCTACATACTGTGAAAGCACAGCCATAAGTATTCACCTGCTGCTGTTCTAGACAAATACTGTTTAAAGAGTAGTGTAACATAGTAATATAGTTCATGAGCTTGAAAAAAGACCAGAGTCCATCAAGTTCAACCAATATCCCTAATGAGTCCCTACTGAGTTGATCCAGAGGAAGGCAAAAAACCCTCATACCAGAGGTAAAAATTCCTTCCCGACTCTATGTATGGCAGTCAGAATAAATCCCTGGATCAACGTTCTGTCCCTATAAATCTAGTATCCATAACCAGCGATGTTATAACTCTCCAAGAATGCATCCAGACCCGTTTTGAACTCTTTTACAGAGTTCACCCTGACCACCTCCTCAAGCAGAGAATCCCACAGTCTCACTGCTCTTACAGTAAAGAATCCCCGTCTGTGCTGGTGTAGAAACCTTCTTTCCTCTAAATGTAGAGGATGCCCCCTTGTTATAGATACAGTCCTGGGTATAAATAGATCATGGGAGAGATCTCTGTACTGTCCCCTGATATATTTATACATAGTTATTAGGTCTCCCCTAAGCCTTCTTTTTTCTAAACTAAATAACCCTAATTCTGATAATCTTTCTGGGTACTGTAGTCCTCCTATTCCCCATATTACTCTGGTTGCCCGTCTTTGAACCCTCTCCAGCTCCACTACATCTTTCTTGTTCTCTGGTGCCCAGTACTTTTTCACAGTATTCCATGTGTGGTCTGACTAGTGATTTGTACAGCTGTAGAATTATTTCCTTGTCGTGGGCATCTATGCCCCTATTGATGCACCCCATGATTTTATTTGACTTTGCAGCAGCTGCCCGACACTTGTCACAACAGCTAAATTTAGTGTTAACTAAGACTCCTAAGTCCTTTTCCATGTCAGTCGTCCCAAGTATTGTCCCATTTAATACATAACCCCAGCCCAGATTTTTCCTCCCCATGTGCATTACCTTACATTTATCAGTGTTGAACCTCATTTGCCACTTCCCAGCCCAAACCTCCAACCTATCCAGATCCATTTGTAGCAGTGCACTGTTCTCTATAGTGTTTATCACTTTACAGAATTTAGTATGATCTGAAAGGATTGTTACTTTACTATTCCACCCCTCTACAAGGTCATTAATAAATATATCAAACAGAACAGGACCCAGGGCGGACCCCTGTGGTACCCAACTAGTAACAGTCACCCAATCAGAATGAGTAACATTAATAACCACCCTCTGTTTCCTATCACTGAGTCAGTTACTTACCCACTTACACACACATTCTCCCCTAGCCCCATCCTTCTCATTTTATGCACCAACCTTTTATGAGGCACCGTATCAAATGCTTTGGAAAAATCCAGATATACGACATCCAGCAATTGCCCCTGGTCCAGTCTGGAGCTCACCTCCTCATAGTATTGTAATACCCTCATATACGCACTAAGTTTGTCAGGCAGAGAAGTGCCAGGATGTGCACAGAGGAGTGGCAGAAGCCTAAATTCTTCAGGCAGAGTTGGCAGCAGACTAGGGGTGAGTGGCAGCAGGAGTAGCAGTGAGAGGCCTGAGCTCTCGTTATCAGCCAGCGGTCGTGTCTCGACAAGCAACCCATCTGCCGTTGTCGACTGGTTAACACGCTCATCCACTTCATCACAAGTGACATCTGACACCCCCAGACAACAGTCAGTGGGTTCCTCAGACACAACCTTCAGTTGGCATGGCCTGGGAGCAGTCCCTGTCCTCCCATTGCCTTTGTCCTATGCTGTTCCCTCTCCTAGAGAAGTATCTTATGTTGTGGGTTCAGCTCCACTATTCACTGAGGACGATCTAATAGAGGACAGTCAGCAGCTACTGCCCAGCCAAGAAGGGGAGGAGACATGCGCCGCTTGCTCCGCTAGGCGGCCAAGTAGTGATGCGGAGAGTGACGTGGGAGGCGGTGTTGCCAGGGTTCAGGGTCCTGAAGCAGACACTGTTGGGGAACCTGAGGAGGACATTAGTGACGTGCAGACAACTGCTGATGATGATGAAGCCGATCGCAATTGGGAGCCGGGTGCAGAAGGGGCTTCATCATCATCAGGAGAAGAGAGTTGCAGGTTGCCCTCGAGGCAGCAGCTGAGTCAGCAAGGCGCTAGCACGGTTGGCAGTCAGCATGATGGCAGGAGTGGAAATTCTGGAGCCAAACGTGCCTGGGGGAGACCACCTGCTTCGCGTCAGCCTACCTTTCCGGGAGGGGTTCCTGGAGATGGTGACAGTAGCAGTCAATTAGTGCGGACTGTAGGTGGGAAAATCAGATACTCGAGGGTGTGGCAGTTTTTCATCAGGCATCCGGAGGAGGTTCACGTAGCCACATGCAAGATATGTCGTCAGAAGGTGAAGCGTGGCCAGGGTCCCAATGTCAGCACCATGGCCCTGCATCAACACATGCTTCGCCACCATAAAGCTGCCCGGGAGAACCGTGGCTCCGATGTAGTGGTCCAGCCTGCTGCATCACCCAGTGGCCATCCACTCCCTCCTTCATCCAGCCAAGGCTCCAGCACCTCAGCCGAAAGGAGCTGTGTGTCAAACCCTCCTTCTGTCGCTCCAGATGCTCCTGCTTCTCCCACTTTTAGTCAGCCATTCCGCCAACAATCCATCGGCGAAGCCATGTCCAAGAGACAACAGTATGCGCCCACTCATCCAAAGGTGCAGAAGTTGAATGTGCTCCTGTCCAAGTTGCTGGTGCTGCAGTCCCTCCCTTTTCAAGTGGTGGACTCTGCACCTTTCAGAGAATTGATGGCTTGTGCCGAGCCGAGGTGGAGAGTCCCAAGCCGTCATTTCTTTGCGAATGAGGCAGTACCAGCCCTGCATAAGTTTGTACAAGAAAAGGTGGGCCAGTCCTTGTGCCTGTCGGTGTGTTCAAAAGTGCTTGGCAGCGCCGATGTGTGGAGCTGTAACTACGGGCAGGGACAATACTTGTCTTTTACGGCCCACTGGGTAATTGTGGTTCCTGCACAGCCACAACAGCAACTTGGACAGGTCACACCGCTTCCTCCTTCACGCTCTCGCTCTCAGGCAGTTGGCCCTGTGTCAGTGTGCTACTCCACCTCCTCATCCTCCACCGTGTCCTCAGCCACCACTGCATGCAGAAATCTCGGTGGCCCTTCATTGTACCACGTGTGTAGGGCACGGCGGTGTCAAGCTGTTCTTCACATGGGTTGCATTGGCGAACGGAGTCACACAGGGGAGGAACTGCTAAAATTCATTCGTAAAGAAATCCGAGTATGGCTTACTCCACGAAATCTGGAAATGGGAACCATGGTGACCGACAACGGGAAGAACATTGTGTCCGCGCTGCGACAAGGAAGTGTGAAACATGAGCCCTGCATTGCACACGTGTTGAATCTGGTTGTCAAGCACTTCCTCAAGTCTTCTCCCCATTTGTAAAACATCCTGAAATTGGCAAGGAAACTATGTATGCACTTCAGCCACTCGTACACCGCCAAACACTCCTTCCTTGAGCTGCAGTGTCAGAACGGTATCCCACAACATAGTCTTATTTGTGATGTTGCCACACGCTGGAATTCCACCCTCCATATGTTGGACAGACTATACGAACAAAGAAAAGCCCTCACCGATTTATTGATGATTTAAGCAGATAGGAGTACTCCCCTTTGTAACTTCAATGTGAACCAGTGGCAGCTCATACGTTACACCTGCCGTTTGCTGAGGCCCTTTGAGGAAGCCACACTATTTGTAAATTGCCTGGATTATGGCGGAATAACGTAATTCCACTCCTACATTTCCTACAACAAATGATTGAAACGATGGCTGGTCACGGCAATGGAGACATTGCGCCTACATCTCAAGGCTACATGAGCCCTGTGGGGGCTGAACTGGAGGAGGAGGATGAGGGGCAGAGTGGAGCACAGTTTAGGTTGGATGAGATGGCCTGTGTTTCTAGTCATCGGACAGGAGAGGAGGAGCAGGAGCAGCCAGAGGAGCTGGAGGGTTATGAGGAAGGCGAGACAGAGGACCCAGACACACCGTGGCAGTTTTTTACTTTGAATCTCTCTGCTTATAAGGAAAATGAATATTTCAAATAAATTATATATTGATTCACATATACAACATGTCTACTTTATGATTGCATCATAAAGTTGACATGTTTTTACTTTTTGAAGACATCAGAGGGCTTCAAAGTATAGCAGCAATTTTCCAATTTTTCACAAAATTTTCAAAATCGAAATATTTCAGGGACCAGTTCTGTTTTGAAGTGGATTTGAAGGGCTTTTATATTAGAAATACCCCACAAATGACCCCATTGTAAAAACTGCACCCCTCAAAGTATTCAAAATGACATTCAAAAGGCTTGTTAACCCTTTAGGTGTTTCACAGGAATAGCAGCAAATTGAAGGAGAAAATTAAAAATCTTCATTTTTTACACTCGCATGTTCTTGTAGACCCATTTTTTTAATTTTTACAAGGGGTAAAAGGAGAGAAATCTTCCTAAAATGTGTAACCCAATTTCTCTCGAGTAAGGAAATACCTCATATGTGTATGTCAAGTGTTTGGTGGGTGCACTAGAGGGCTCAGAAGGGAAGGAACGACAGAGGGATTTTGGAGAGTGAGTTTTTCTGAAATGGTTTTTGGGGGCATGTTGCATTTAGGAAGCCCCTATGATGTCAGGACAGCAAAAAAAAAAAAAAAAAAAACACATGGCATACTATTTTGGAAACTACACCCCTCAAGGAACGTAACAAGGGGTCCAGTTAGCCTTAACACCCCACAGGGGTTTCACAAATTTTCGTTAAAGATGGACGTGTAATTGATTTTCTTTTTTTCCCCCCCTAAAATTCTAGTTTTCCCCCAAATTTTAAATTTTTACAAGGGTTAATAGGAGAAAATGCCCCCCCAAAATTTGTAACCCCCATCTCTTCTGAGTATGGAAACACCACATATGTGAAAGTCAAGTGCACTGTGGGCGCAATACAATGCTCAGAAGAGAAGGAGTCATATTTGGCTTTTGCTAATCTAATTTTGCTGAAATGGTTTTGGGGGGGCATGTCCCATTTAGGAAGCCCCTATGGTGCTAGGACAGCAAAAAAAAAAAACAAAACAACATGGCATACTATTTTGGAAACTACACCCCCCAAGGAACGTAACAAGGGTTACAGTGAGCCTTAACACCCCACAGGTGTTTCACGACTTTTCGTTAAAGTTGGATGTGTAAATTATTTATATATTTTTTTTCACTAAAATGCTAATTTCCCCCAAAATTTTACATTTTTACAAGGGGTAATAGGAGAAAATGCCCAGCAAAATTTGTAACCCCATCTCTTCTGAGTATGGAAACACCACATATGTGGATGTCAAGCGCTCTGTTGGCGCACTACAATGCTGAGAAGAGAAGGAGTCATATTTGGCTTTTGCATATCTTATTTTGCTGAAATGGTTTGGGGGGGGCATGTCCCATTTAGGAAGCCCCTATGGTGCCAGGACAGCAAAAAAAAAAAAAAAAAAAAAAAAACACAGCTTCTAGACAGCTGCCTATGGAGCCAGAACAGTGGGACCCCCCTCAAGGGGCATTATATGGGGTACACTAATAACTAACAAGGGGTACAGTGGGACATAAAATTATAAAACAGGTTATGTTCCCAGAATGATGACCCAGAGCATAGCCAAAACTAAAAAAAATATGCCCACCCCAAACCCTATGCTCTGAATCATCATTCTGGGAATGTGACGTGTGTGGCCATCCCTAACCTGTTGCCTCAAATGCGCACCCGCTCAGGTGGAGAGAGAGTGCTGCACATTTGAGGCAACATAAAAGTCCCCGATGATAGTGACTCAGTGATCCATGACCATTTTTGAAAAAAAAATACCCCCAGAGGTCTTATCAGTTTTTTCTTTATTTTTATTTTTTATGAAATAGTTTTTTTGGGCAATTGGGTTAAAATTTGGAATGTACTCTGGACTTGGTACATTGGGGTCAAATTATGGAAAATTTAAATGAAGAGGGAAAATTTAGTACTCCATGGAAGTGTGATACTCCCTGAAGCAGTCCTTAATGCAGAGGCCCGGATGATCGTGGCAAGTGTCACACTGAGTGGTGGTGTCCTTCCGTATCCCCCTCCTGTTACACACTCTGTATTTTTTCTGCGATCCTGGCACCTATAACTCTAGTTTCTTGGGAAATCCGGCCTGCTCTTTCCCGTTCAGCAAAGATCAGGACCTTTAGGACTTCTTCTTGGAACTGGAGGTATGTCCCTGTGTTGCCAGCGTTCCGGTACAGTACAAAAGAGTTGTACATGGCAACCTGTACCATGTAGACCGCAACTTTTTGGTACCATACACGTGTTTACCGCATGGCCATGTATGGCTTGAGGACTTGATCTGAGAGATCAACTCCCCCCATATACTGATTGTAGTCCAGAATACAATCAGGCTTGAGGACTGTTGTTGTGGTACCTCGCAAAGGGACAGGTGAGCTGCCGTTACCATGAATAGTGGTCAGCATAAGGACATCCCTCTTATTCTTATACTTGACCAGCAACAGGTTTTCATAGGTAAGGGCACGGGACTCACCCTTGGGAATAGGTGTCTGGATCAAATTTAGAGGGAGGCCTCTCTGGTTTCTCCGCACGGTCCCACAAGCAGACGTGGATCTGGCGGCAAGGGATGTGAAGAGAGGGATGCTGGTATAAAAGTTGTGGTAACCCTCATCCAGCAATGGGTACATAAGGTCCAAACGATTTTCCTGCTAACACCCAGAGTGGGGGAACAATCTGGGGGTTCAATACGGGAATCTCGTCCCTCATACACCCTAAACTTGAGAGTGTACCCGGAGGTACTCTCACAAAGTTTATAGAGCTTCACGCCATACCGCGCCCGCTTCGAGGGAATATACTGGCGGAAAATGAGTCTCCCCTTAAATCTGATAAGAGACTCATCAACCGAGAGCTCCCTAAGCGGTACGTAGGCCTCCAAAAATTTGGCCCCAAAGTGATCGATGACCGGCCTCACTTTGTTAAGCCGGTCATGGGCGGGATCACCTCGGGTGGGCATGCCTCATTATCTGCATAATGAAGGCATTTCCAAATAGCCTCGAACTGCTTACGTGTCCATGGCCATACTGTACAGTGGGGTCTGGTAGAAGAGGGGGGGGGGGCGGGGGAGTGTGTTGTGAGTGCTTGGTGTAACTATGTATAACGGTGTGTGATTAGTAATCACACACCGTTATGTGAGCAAAAAAAAAAAGGGGGGGGGGGCAAATCGCAGCGCCCTGAACACGCTAAAAAAAGATGAGGTGTACTCTTGAGCCCTATTAGGAGGTCAGGGGGGGGATTTTTTATTTTTTTTACTTTTATTTTACTTTTTACCCAACCTTTCCCTGGGCTGTATTCTTTCCCTGATCTATGGGGGGCTTCTTTCCTTCTGGGGGGGTCCCGGTATTCCTCCAGCAGCTCTGACCGCTGACTGAACCCAGCCAGCCGCGGGAGCTGCAGGAGGATGCGGTTAACCCCTCCCCTGCCGGCTGCTATTGGCTGGACGATCGTCCAGCCAATAGCAGCTCTCCTGGGGAGTGGCGAAAACGCCACCTCCCCATAGATACAGTAGGTGATAGGGGGTGTATTCTACACCCCCGATCATCTTATATCTCTGGGTCATCGGGTCACACGTGACCCGTAAGACTCGGAATTGTGCAAATCGCAAGTGCGATTTCACTTGCGATTTGCACCGATCGCCGACATGGGGTGGTCTGATGACCCCCCTCGGCATTTTCGCTGGGTGCCTGCTGATTGATATCAGCAGTCACCCCAGTCCGATCCCTGCCCGGCGGGTGGCAGGGACTGTAATTCCCACGGGCGTACCTGTACGCCCTGGGTCCTTAAGACCCAGGTACAGAAGGCGTATGCATACGCCCTAGGTCCTGTACGGGTTAAAGGGGTACTCCGGTGGAAAACATTTTTTTTTCTCTTTTTTAAATCAACTAGTGCCAGAAAATGAAACATATTTGTAAATACTTCTATTAAAAAAATCTTAATCCTTCCTGTATTTATTAGGTGCTGAATACTACAGAGGAAATTCTTTTCTTTTTGGAATGGTCTCTGATGACATCACGAACACACTGCTCTCTGCTGATGTTATTATAATAATAATAATAATAAGTCTTTATTTTTTGTTGTCCTTAGTGGGATTTGAACCCAATGCCCCAGCACTGCAAGTGCTAACCACTAAGCCACCATGCTGCCCTTAGCATACATCTGCTATGCACAGTTGCTAAAATGGACAGAGATGTCAGCAGAGAGCACTGTGGTCGTGATGTCATCAGTGTTCCAAAAAGAAAGGAATTTCCTCTGTAGTATTCAGCAGCTAATAAGTACTGGAAGGATTAAGATTGTGAAGCCCTGGTGGGTACTCATGTATCAGCAAACTCCAGGCTGTGTCATTCAGGCAATATATGGTTTACTGATGCCGCTGCTGGGCCTGGGTCTGGGAATTTCACATTTTCTCATAGGTAGCACTCGCTATACAAATTCTTCTTCAAAAATGTCTAAAATTGTTGTGTTTTTTTGGGGGGATTGTGAAGTCCTGCTGGGTACTCGTGCATCAGCCAACTTCAGGCTGTGTCATTCAGGCAATATATGGTTTACTAATGGCGCTGCTGGGCCTGGGTCTGGGAATTTCAAATTTTCTCATAGGTAGCACCCGCTATCCAAAATCTTCTTCATAAATTTCGAAAATTGTTGTTTTTTCTTTGGGATTGTGAAGCCCTGGTGTGTACCCGTGCATCAGCCAACTCCAGACTGTGTCATTCAGGCAATATATGGTTTACTGATGCTGCTGCTGGGCCTGGGTCTGGGAATTTCAAATTTTCTCATAGGTAGCCCCCGCTATCCAAAATCTTTTTCCAAAATGTCTAAAATTGTTGTGTTTTTTGGGGGGGGTTGTGAAGCCCTGGTGTGTACTCATGCATCAGCCAACTCCAGGCTGTGTCATTCAGGCAATATATGGTTTACTGATGCCGCTGCTGGGCCTGGGTCTGGGAATGTGAAATTTTCTCATAGGTAGCATCCGCTATCCAAAATCTTCCCCAAAAATTTCAAAAATGGTAGTCTTTTCTTAGGGATTGTGAAGCCCTGGTGTGTACTCATGCTGCTTCCTGCTACACTCTGTCAGCCCGTTGGTCCTGTGAAAGTGTGCGACTCCACCTCCACATCCTCCACTGTGTCCTAAGCCTCCACTGCTTGGACAAGTCTCAGTGGCCCTTCAGCATACCATGTGTGCAGGGCACGGCGGTGTCGCACTGTTCTTCACATGGTTTGCCTTGGAGAAAAGTCTTGGAAACAATGGCCGGTCAGGGCAATGGAGACGTTGCGCCTACATCTCACGGCCACATGAGCCCTGTGGGGGCTTGTTGCATTTGGTCCTTTGCACCCACACACTGGGGTCCGGGACAATCAAAGTTTGATTTAAGTTTCAAATTAAAAAAATCAGACATTTCAATGGTTTCCTCATGCATCAACCAACTCCAGGCTGTGTCATTCAGGCAACATATGGTTTACTGATGGTGCTGCTGGGCCTGGGAATTTCAAATTTTCTCATCGGTAGCACTCGCTATCCAAAATCTTTTTAAAACATTTGTAAAAATGTTGTGTTTTTTGGGGGGCATTGTGAAGCCCTGCTGTGTACTCGTGCATCAGCCAACTCCAGGCTGTGTTATTCAGGCAATGTATGGCGTAGCTGGGCCTGGGAATTTCAAATTTTCTCATAGGTAGCACCCGCCATCCAAAATCTTTTTCAAAAATTTCTAAAATTGTTGTGTTTTTGGGGGGGATTGTGAAGCCCTGGTGTGTACTCGTGCATGAGCCAACTCTAGGATGTGTCATTCAGGCAAGATATGGTTTACTGATGCCGCTGCTGGGTCTGGGAATTTCAAATTTTCTCATAGGTATCACCCGCCATCCTAAATCTTTTTCAAAAATGTCTAAAATTGTTGTGTTTTTGGGGGGGATTGTGAAGCCCTGCTATGTACTTGTGCATTAGCCAACTCCAGGCTGTGTCATTCAGGCAATATATGGTTTACTGATTCCGCTGCTGGGCCTGGGTCTGGGAATTTCAAATTTTCTCATAGGTAGCACCCGCTATCCAAAATCTTCTTCAAAGATTTCAAAAATTGTTGTGTTTTTTGGGGGGGATTGTGAAGCCCTGGTGTGTACTCATGCATCAGCCAACTCCAGGCTGTGTCATTCAGGCAATATATGGTTTACTGATGCTGCTGCTGGGCCTGGGTCTGGGAATTTCAAATTTTCTCATAGGTAGCACCCGCTATCCAAAATCTTCTTCAAAGATTTCATAGTTACATAGTTACATAGTTAGTACGGTCGAAAAAAGACATATGTCCATCAAGTTCAACCAGGGAATTAAGGGGTAGGGGTGTGGCGCGATATTGGGGAAGGGATGAGATTTTATATTTCTTCATAAGCATTAATGTTATTTTGTTCCAGGAATGTATCTAATCCTGTTTTAAAGCTGTTAATTGTTCCTGCTGTGACCAGTTCCTGAGGTAGACCGTTCCATAAATTCACAGTCCTCACGGTAAAGAAGGCGTGTCGCCCCTTGAGACTAAACTTTTTCTTCTCCAGACGGAGGGAGTGCCCCCTCGTCCTTTGGGGGGTTTAACCTGGAACAGTTTTTCTCCATATTTTTTGTATGGGCCATTAATATACTTATATACGTTTATCATATCCCCCCTTAAACGTCTCTTCTCAAGACTAAACAATTGTAACTCCTTTAATCGCTCCTCATAGCTAAGATGTTCCATGCCCCATATTAGTTTAGTCGCGCGTCTCTGCACCCTTTCCAACTCCGCAGTGTCCCTTTTATGGACAGGTGCCCAAAACTGAACAGCATATTCCAGGTGAGGCCGTATCAGTGCTTTATAAAGGGGGAGTATTATGTCCCTGTCCCTCGAGTCCATGCCTCTTTCTATACCTGACAATATCCTGCTGGCTTTGGAAGCAGCAGCCTGACATTGCATGCTATTCTGTAGTCTGTGATCTACAAGTACACCCAGATCCTTCTCTACCAGTGACTCTGCCAGTTTAATCCCCCCTAAGACGTACGATGCATGCAGGTTATTAGTACCCAGATGCATAACTTTACATTTATCCACATTGAACCTCATTTGCCAAGTGCATGCCCAGACACTTAGTCTATCCAAGTCATCTTGTAACTTATGCACATCCTCTATAGACTGTACTGTGCTACAAAGCTTGGTGTCATCTGCAAAGATAGAAACAGAGCTGTTAATACCATCCTCTATATCATTGATAAATAAATTAAACAACAGCGGCCCCAGTACTGAACCTTGGGGTACACCACTAATAACCGGGGACCAATCAGAGTACGAATCATTGACCACCACTCTCTGGGTACGATCCATGAGCCAGTGTTCAATCCAGTTACAAACTAAAATTTCCAAACCCAAAGACCTTAACTTACCTGTCAGACGTCTATGAGGGACAGTATCAAACGCTTTTGCAAAATCCAGAAACACTATATCCACAGCCATTCCTCTGTCAAGGCTTCTACTCACCTCTTCATAAAAGCAAATTAGATTGGTTTGACAACTTCTATCCTTAGTAAACCCATGCTGGCTATCACTTATAATACAATTATCCCCTATGTATTCCTGTATGTAATCCCTTATAAGTCCTTCAAACAATTTACCCACAATGCACGTTAAACTTACCGGTCTATAGTTTCCTGGGGAAGACCTAGAGCCCTTTTTGAAGATTGGCACCACATTCGCCTTGCGCCAGTCCCTTGGCACAATACCAGACACCAGAGAATCTCTAAATATCATGAACAGGGGTACAGATATTACTGAACTTACCTCTCTAAGAACTCTTGGGTGTAGTCCATCCGGTCCTGGGGATTTGCTTACATTTATATCACTTAACATACCTTGTACCATCTCTACATTAAGCCAGTTCAGTACATTACATGATGTGTTACCAGCACTGACCTAGCCAATGTCAGCTCCTTCTTCCATAGTGTATACAGAACTAAAGAACCCATTCAGTAGCTCCGCCTTCTCTTGATCGCCTGTGACAACCTCCCCATTTTCATTATTAAGGGGTCCTACATGCTCTGTCCTTGGTTTTTTTTGCATTTATATATCTAAAAAAATATTTAGGATTAATTTTGCTTTCTTTGGCCACCTGTCTCTCATTTTGAATTTCAAAAATTGTTGTGTTTTTTGGGGGGGATTGTGAAGCCCTGGTGTGTACTCATGCATCAGCCAACTCCAGGCTGTGTCATTCAGGCAATATATGGTTTACTGATGCAGCTGCTGGGCCTGGGTCTGGGAGATTTAAATTTTCTCATAGGTAGCTCCCGCTATGCAAAATCTTCGGTTTAAATTTCTAAATTCATCTTTTAATCTTAGGGATTGTGAAGGCCTAGTGCCTACTCATGCTGCCAACACCTCCACGCTGTGTCATTCAGCCACTATATGGTGTCCTCAGGCTGCCAAGACCTCCACGCTGTGTCATTCAGCCACTATATGGTGTTCTCATGCTTCAGCCTCATCCAAGCTGTGTCATTCAGCCACTTTATAGTGTCCTCATGCTGCCAAGACCTCCACGCTGTGACATTCAGCCACTATATGGTCTCCTCACGCTGCCAACACCTTCACGCTATGTCATTCAGCCACTATATGGTCTCCTCATGCTGCCAACACCTCCAAGCTGTGTCATTCAGCCACTATATGGTGTCCTCAGGCTGCCAAGACCTCCACGCTGTGTCATTCAGCCACTATATGGTGTTCTCATGCTTCAACCTCATCCAAGCTGTGTCATTCAGCCACTTTATAGTGTCCTCATGCTGCCAAGACCTCCACGCTGTGCCATTCAGCCACTATATGGTATCCTCATGCTGCCAACACCTCCACGCTATGTCATTCAGCCACTATATGGTCTCCTCACACTGATGCCACCACCAGGCTCTGTCATTGTGCTGCTGTGCGGCAGTGATTCTAAAAGTGATACCGGTAATCAGCATGTTATTCTGAATAACAGTATTATTTCACTACCCCAGCACACTCCATATGCGTTTTAGAACACAGCAAAGTGTTCTATACCCCTATTGAGGCCATCTGTAGGCTAGAAATAGCCTTTTTTAATATAGATTTGCTACAAAAAAATTCGGATCAAAATAAACTTTTTCGGAAAATTCGGCCAAATCGAATTTTTCAAAAGTTCACTCATCTCTATCCAACATACGCCCCTTTGTGCCTGAATGGCACACAAACACTTGGGCAACACCCAGAATGAAGTCCACACTGTCCTGCAGGAACCTTTGGATTCTGACAGTCCATTAACCTTCTGGATCCTCCTCAGGGCCACACTGGTAGATGTAACAGTTTTGATGAGACTGGGCATACATGAACATCACACCATTCACTTACATTCACACTCCTATCAATGTAACAACATAAATTATATAACATATCGATCAAACATGTTTCCCTGTACACATAGCTACCTGTGTCATTGACAGATACATAATAATCAAAGACAATATCATGATTACATGTACAAAACAAACTGACAAGCTGAAACTGTATCCATCGGGTTATGGGTTTATGTTCCGTGACATCATGTTTTGGCACTTTCCATTGAATGTAATTCGCCATGTTTTCCACCAGCTTATCTTTCTTGGTGACCAGTAGATAAGCCAATGCTTTTTTAAATTGTTAATAGGATTTTTTGGAAGAAATCTTTGACCGACAAAGGGATTAATTTAGTTGCCATCACATGTATGGCCTATATACACATCCAGGAACCAGCACATGCCAATCTTGTCTTTGCTTCAGAAAGGATCCTTGGAGTTGTAGTTCACCAACAACTATATTGTATCTCAGTAGTCTCCTGGGAGTTGTAGTTCACCAACACCTATATTGTATCTTAGTAGTCTCCTGGGAGTTGTAGTTCACCAACACCTATATTGTATCTCAGTAGTCTCCTGGGGGTTGTAGTTCACCAACATTATATTGTATCTCAGTAGTCTCCTGTGAGTTGTAGTACACCAACACCTCTATTGTATCTCAGTAGTCTCCTGGGGGTTGTAGTTCACCAACACCTCTATTGTATCTCAATAGTCTCCTGGGAGTTGTAGTTCACCAACACCTATATTGTATCTCAGTAGTCTCCTGGGAGTTGTAGTTTACCAACACCTATATTGTATCTTAGTAGTCTCCTGGGAGTTGTAGTTCACCAACACCTATATTGTATCTCAGTGGTCTCCTGGGAGTTGTAGTTCACCAACACCTCTATTGTATCTCAATAGTCTCCTGGGAGTTGTAGTTCACCAACACCTATATTGTATCTCAGTAGTCTCCTGGGAGTTGTAGTTCACCAACACCTCTATTGTATCTCAGTAGTCTCCTGGGAGTTGTAGTTCACCAACACCTCTATTGTATCTCAGTAGTCTCCTGGGGGTTGTAGTTCACCAACACCTCTATTGTATCTCAGTAGTCTCCTAGGGGTTGTAGTTCACCAACACCTATATTGTATCAGTATTCTCCTGGGAGTTGTAGTTCATACACCAGTGTTTCCCAACCAGGGTGCCTACTGATGTTGCAAAACTGCTGCTCCCAGCATTCCCTGGTTGGGAATCACTGACATATACACACATAGCAGGGACTACAACTCCCAGCATTCCCTGGTTGGGAATTACTGACATATACACACATAGCAGGAGCTACAACTCCCAGCATGTGTCATTCAGTAGCCCCCCCCCCCCATAGAAATCATCCCCAGTATAATATTTATTCCCCTGTAGTCTATACATCCCTATCCCGTGTATTATGTCCTCTCATCCCCAGTGTCTCCTCACAAACAGCAGTCATTATGGAGGTGAGGAGCTCTGCATGTCCCCTCTCCCCTCCCCCGCTCTGTGTTTCCCCCGTGATAACATCAAACCTCCCCGTGATATCTTAGGTCCTGTGTGTACAGAGGGGGGGAGGGGAGGAGCTGTGGACGTCATCATTCTCCCCCTGCACTGTCTTGTATTATACAGAGCTGCGCTCTGGCGCTCTCCATCCTCCGGGAGGGGGGTGAGGGGGCGTGGCTTAAATATCTGCAGACGTGCAGTGAAATTATCAAACCCATGTCTCTGCCCTCCACGTGCGGTGAAAAAATCAAACCCATGGCTCTGCCCTCGCTCCTCCCCGCTGTAGCTTCGGCACACTTGCTCCTCCCCTTCTAGCTTCGGCAGACTTCGGAAAGGGGCGGGCCAATTGGCTGGAGCGCAGGCTGCCTGAGTCCCCACAGGTCACTGTGTCAGTCTGTCAGCAGTGTCTGGACCTGTGTGCACTGCAGCTGCAGCATCACACACAGGTCTGAGGCTCCTGACAGGCTGATACAGTGAGCGGAGGTCCGGAGGTCTGGGGTACAGAGTCTGTACTGGGAGCTGTACAGACAGTACACTCCCCTCTACCCTCTGCCTCCTCACTGCTCCTGGCCCCTCCTCCTGTCCCCACAGTGACTGCAGCTGCTCAGGGGAGGATCTACTATACTGGGTGAGAGGAAAAGGCAACCTAATGTTATTACTATGTAAGGGAAAGGGTGGGAGTCCTGTTATGTAGTGTGTGTGTGTGGGGTCTGGTAAGGGGGAGTCCTGTTATGTGGTGTGGGTCTGGTAAGGGGGAGACCTGTTATGTGGTGTGTGGGGTCTGGTAAGGGGGAGTCCTGTTATGTGGTGTGTGGGGGTCTGGTAAGGGGGAGACCTGTTATGTGGTGTGGGTCTGGTAAGGGGGAGTCCTGTTATGTGGTGTGTGGGGGTCTGGTAAGGGGGAGTCCTGTTATGTGGGAGTCTGGTAAGGGGGAGACCAGTTATGTGGTGTGTGGGGGTCTGGTAAGGGGGAGTCCTGTTATGTGGTGTGTGGGGGTCTGGTAAGGGGGAAACCTGTTATGTGGTGTGTGGGGGTCTGGTAAGGGGGAGTCCTGTTATGTGGGAGTCTGGTAAGGGGGAGACCAGTTATGTGGTGTGTGGGGGTCTGGTAAGGGGGAGTCCTGTTATGTGGTGTGTGGGGGTCTGGTAAGGGGGAAACCTGTTATGTGGTGTGTGGGGGTCTGTTAAGGGTGAGTCCTGTTATATGGTGTGTGGGGGTCTGGTAAGGGGGAGTCCTGTTATATGGTGTGTGGGGGTCTGGTAAGGGTAAGAGGGAGACCTGTTATGTGGGGGCTGCAGAGGGGGAGATCTGTTATGTTGGGGCCGCAAAGGGGGAGACCTGTTATGTGGTGTGTGGGGGTCTGGTAAGGGGGAGTCCTGTTATATGGTGTGTGGGGGTCTGGTAAGGGTAAGAGGGAGACCTGTTATGTGGGGGCTGCAGAGGGGGAGATCTGTTATGTTGGGGCCGCAAAGGGGGAGACCTGTGATCCTGTGATGTTAGGGGCTGCAGAGGGGGAGACCTGTGATGTTAGGGGCTGCAGAGGGGGAGACCTGTGATGTTAGGGGCTGCAGAGGGGGACCTGTGATGTTAGGGGCTGCAGAGGGGGAGATCTGTTATGTTGGGGCTGCAGAGAGGGAGACCTGTGATGTTAGGGGCTGCAGAGAGGGAGACCTGTGATGTTAGGGGCTGCAGAGGGGGAGACCTGTGATCCTGTGATGTTAGGGGCTGCAGAGGGGGAGACCTGTGATGTTAGGGTCTGCAGAGGGGGAGACCTGTTATGTGGGGGCTGCAGAGGGGGACCTGTGATGTTAGGGGCTGCAGAGGGGGAGACCTGTGATGTTAGGCGCTGCAGAGGGGGACACCTGTGATGGGGGGGCTGCAGAGGGGGGAGACCTGTGATGTTAGGGGCTGCAGGGGGGGACCTGTGATGTCAGGCGCTGCAGAGGGGGAGACCTGTGATGTTAGGCGCTGCAGAGGGGGAGACCTGTGATGTTAGGGGCTGCAGAAGGGGAGACCTGTGATGTTAGGGGCTGCAGAGGGGGGAGCCCTGTGATGTTAGGCACTGCAGAGGGGGAGACCTGTGATGGGGGAGCTGCAGAGGGGGAGACCTGTGATGTTAGGGTCTGCAGAGGGGGAGACCTGTGATGTCAGGGGCCACAGAGGGGGAGACCTGTGATGTCAGGGGCCGCAGAGGGAGAGACCTGTGATGTTAGGGGCTTCAGAGGGGGAGACCTGTGATGTTAGGGGCTGCAGAGGGGGAGACCTGTGATGGGGGGGGGGGGGCTGCAGAGGGGGAGACCTGTGATGTTAAGGGCTGCAGAGGGGTAGACCTGTGATGGGGGAGGGGGGGGCTGCAGAGGGGGAGACCTGTGATGGGGGGGGGGGCTGCAGAGGGGGAGACCTGTGATGTTAAGGGCTGCAGAGGGGTAGACCTGTGATGGGGGAGGGGGGCTGCAGAGGGGGAGACCTGTGATGGTGGGAGGGGGCTGCAGAGGGGGAGACCTGTGATCCTGTGATGTCAGGGGCTGCAGAGGGGGAGACCTGTGATGTTAAGGGCTGCAGAGGGGGAGACCTGTGATGTTAAGGGCTGTAGAGGGGGAGACCTGTGATGTTAAGGGCTGCAGAGGGGGTCCTGTGATCCTGTGATGTTAGGGGCTGCAGAGGGGGACCTGTGATGTGGGAGGGGGGACCTGTGATGATGAAGTCTGTAAAGGGGGGAACTGTGATGTTGGGGGGCTGCAAAGGGGGGACCTGTGATGGCTGGGGCTGCAGAGGGGGAGACCTGTGATGTTAAGGGCTGCAGAGGCGGACCTGTGATCCTGTGATGTTAGGGGCTGCATATGGGGACCTGTGATGTGGGGGGGGGGGGGGACCTGTAATGTGGGGTAGGTTCTGGGAAGAGAAGACCTGCTGTTACTACTTTGTTAGGGAGGGGCACTTTGGTTCTCTTCTTTTTTTGCAATTTATGTTGTTTATTCATTATTTCTAAATAACTATATATTTTATATTGAACTACAGTTAAGGGGAACCTGTTATCAGTTTTATGCTGCCCAAACAGCGGGCAGCATAAAACTGGTGCAAGCATCACGATCCCATGACACTCAAAGGAATCTTTGTAAATGCCACCGGAACTGGTGATTAGTCCTCGGGGTGGTTCTCAGCAGGGCACGTGACTCATCTCTCCCTGTATCAGTGGTCTCCAAACTGTGGATCTCCAGCTGTTGCTAAACTAAAACTCCCAGCAAAATGACTACTTCCAGCATGCACAGACCGTTGTTGGAATACCTAACAGTCCACAGTTTAAAGACCTAGGGGAGATTTATCAAAGCCTGTGCAAAGGAAATGTTGCCCAGTTGATTGGTGAGTGCTTCCAATAATGTTCTACTGTGAGACTGTTATGCTTACTGCTATAAACTATTGGGATTGAGCACCCCATCTGTATGCAGGAACCTGCAAAGTCAGGAAAAGGTGTAGTGTTGGACTTTTTAGTGCTGACCACTGTCTTCCAGGGTCTCCCTATACACTGCTAGAGACAAGAGAGACGTGTCATTCAAGCCGGCTGGTCAGGACCCGCCCCTGTGACTATTTACCTGTATTCTGGTAGCATTTTTAAACTACCGTATTTTTCGCCATATAGGACGATCCGGCATATAAGACGCACCCAATTTTAAAGGAGGAAAATCTAGAATACAATGTAAAGTATAGGACAGTGATCTTCAACCAGCGGACCTCCAGATGTTGCAAAAGTACAACTCCCAGCATGCCCGGAATTGTAGTTTTGCAACATCTGGAGGTCCGCAGGTTGAAGACCACTGGTATAGGAGGTAATACTCACGTGTCCCCGTCGCTCCGGACCCGTCACTGCTGCCCTGGATGTCGCCCTCCATTGCTGTCTCGGCGTCCC
Source organism: Hyla sarda (assembly GCF_029499605.1). NCBI lineage: Eukaryota > Metazoa > Chordata > Amphibia > Anura > Hylidae > Hyla > Hyla sarda. The sequence continues at coordinate 76,860,627 of NC_079194.1, read as the reverse complement.
CGGGGTGCCCCCTCGCTCCGGAACGTCTCTGCTGCCCGGTATCCTCGCTCTCCGTCGCCGACGACGTGATGATGAAGGAGAGCGCTGGCCATGCAGGGGATCCCGGCACGGAGCAGACACCGAGGAGGCAGGTAAGGTCCCTCCAGGTGCAGCCGGGTTAGTGTCACTTTCGCTTCAGATGCGGCGGTCAGCTTTGATCGCCGCGTCTGAAGGGTTAATACAGGGCATCACCGCGATCGGGGATGTCCTGTATTAGCCGCGGGTCCCAGCCGTTGATGGCTGCAGGGACCGCTGCGATAGGACAGGGTTTTAATGTGTATTCGCCGTATAAGACGCACTAACTTTTCCCCCCCAGTTTTGGGGAAGAAAAAGTGCATCTTATACGGCAAAAAATACGGTATGTCTCAATGTCGCAATGCCTGCACCAGTGCTATGCTTCCCACGGTATTTTAACCCTATGTAATATCTAATATGGGAGGGGGGACAGTAAAAAAGAACAAAAACCCTCTCTAAATTCCTCGCTTTTACACTGCCACTGAAATGACGGAATTCTGTTCCTGGTATCTGGCACTTTTGGTTAGGTGACGTGACGTCACATGGCCAGCCATCCAATCAGCGCCTGAGGCTGGACATTGCTTCGGCCTATAATTGAATGAGCAGCTGTGTGAGATCAGGTAACCTAACCCAGAAGCGCTGGACACTGGGAACTGAGTTCCGTGATTCTGGTGGTAGCGCAAGTGCAAAAATGAAAGGGTTGCTTTTATTTTTTAATTTTTTACTGCTTTCCCCTAGTGGATTTTACATAGCGTTAATACCACATTACTGTCTTGTATATTGAGACTGCACCCCTTTGACTTCAGGGCGCAGCCACAGCATAGTTCTCTTATAGAGGCATGGCAAATCAAGTGCCAGGCTTTCCTTTCCCTTCCCTGCAGCCAGTGACTGCTACAATAACGCAATGCTGTGGGGCTGGTATGACTTTTTCCAGGGCATGCCCTTTGGCTGTCCGTGCATGCTGAGGGTTGTAGTTATGCAACAGCTGGAGGCACACTGGTTGCAAAACACTGAGAGTTTGTTAGTTAACTCAGTGTTTCGTAACCCGTGTGCCTCTAGCTGTTGCTAAACTACAACTCCCAGCATGCATGGTCTGTCAGTGCATGCTGGGAGTTATAGTTTTGCAACAGCTAGAGGCACACGGGTTGGGAAACACTGAGTTAGGAAACAGACAATGCTCCCCAACCAGTGTGCCTCCAGTTGTTGCAAAACTACAACTCCAGACAGTCCAGGCATGCTGGGAGTTGTAGCTCTGTAGCTTCAGATGTTGCCGAACTACAACTCCCAGCATGCCTGGGCAGTCCGCGCATGCTGGGAGTTGTAGTTTTGCAACATCTGGAAGAGCACAGATTGGAGACCACTGCTCAGTGGTCTCCAAACTGTGGCCTTCCAGATGTTGCAAAACTACAACTCTCAGCAGCAGTGAAGATCACATTACAGCGATCTTCACTGCTGCGTCTGATGCCACAGCTGCCTCCTCCACTTGTGACTGCCGCCGGTCCCGGTCCCAGGTTTGTACCGCGGTCCCCCCAAGCAGCACTCATCTTCCCCCGCTCTGCCCGACTTCTAGGGACGGGCAGACCGAGGGAAATTAACTTTAACCCCCCCCCCCAGTCAGCTGAGACACTGTGATTGGTCCACAGGGACCAATCACATTGCTGACTAGGACCATCCACAGATGGTCCTAGGGGGGCTTGCAGAAGTTGTCTCCTGCTAGTAACAGCGGGACTTCTGCCAGTTAACCCATGCGATGCCGCGCATCGCCGGTATAACTGAATGCCTTTTATAAACGGCGGAATGCGCGAAGGACCTGCCCAATCCGCCGTTTATATAAGGCATTCTGCGGGAAGGGGTTAGTTGAGTTATTACCGTACAACAAAGTGCTCCACCAATCAGAGGCTGAGCAGTGCTATTGGCTGTCTGGGCATGCTGGGAGTTGTAGTTATGTGAAACCACATTCAACTGCGGCGCTTCATACATTTGGGGCACCTTACTCCGAGATATTTTTGTTTCTTATTGACATATAAAACACTGATTTATAATAAATTCCCTACTTTGTCTATTATAACAATAATTACAACTATTGGAATATTTGTCAAATAAAAATGTTTATTCATCTTTTCCAGTGTTCATACATACAGGTTGGTGGTAAATACCCATAGTATACTGGTGATGATGGTAATGACACCTTTAACCTCGGGGATATTGACAATTAGGATGGCAACGGTGACCCGTCCCAGGAACTGTCTGACCGAGTTAATATAGTCCATCGGTCCGGTGATGCTGGTCACTATCCCCCTTGGCATAACCCACATCAGAAGCTGGAGTGTGATGGCGATCCAGGTGAGCCTGTCACTGATGAAGCCGATCCAGCTGATGGCGGTGGGGTTACAGATCAAGTAAAGAAGCTCTATAGTGCTGCTGGTGGTAATCCAGGTCACCAACTCATTGACTGGGTTCATCCAGGCAAGCAGGGAGCGGCTGGTGATGGTGGGGATCCAGAATACCAATTCAGTGGTGGTGTCTATCCAGGACAGCAGGTCACTGATGGTAGTAGCAAACGAGATCAGATCGTCAACAGCATCTATGAACCGGTCCAGCAGGTTGTTATTGATGGGGATATAGCATAGCAGGCAGATGATCATGTCACCATAAGTGCTGATCCAGCCAAGATAGTTTTTGATGATGGCCGCCCCGCTCTGCAGGTTGTTGGTAATGGAATCCCAGCTGATCGTGTCGCTGCTGGCAGTGGTGTCATTACTCTCCAGGACAGGGGTGATCTTTCTGATCCTGGTCCTGGTCCAGATGGGACACTTCATGTCGCTGCTGGCAGAGGTTTGATTACTCACCAGGACAGGGGTGATCTTTCTGATCCTGGTCCTCGTCCAGATGGGACACTTCATGTCGCTGCTGGTAGTATTCAAGCCGGGCAGATCTCTGATGGTAACGTTCTGCCCTTGCAGGTGGCTGGAGGTGATATTCCGGCTCGGTTGGTTGCTGGTGATTTCAAACCAGAAACTCGGGCCGGTGGTGAAGAGGGAACCCAGGAGGATGGTAACTGTCCAGCACATGCTACAGGCCAAATTGACCTCATCCCTGCTGATGTGGTCCCCTCGAATCATGATAAAATAAAATAAAAAGCGCAAGGAAACAATATAGAAACACTAGTGCTCGCTAGATTGCAGTCCTCAGAATAAGGCCTCTGGGGCTCTGCGCCTCTTTTCCCAGCTATCACCATTTGTGAAGTCACATGTGTGATGTCATACGGAATGTCACTGCTCTGAGGACAGGTGTAGACATGGACATTTACATCCATTTGTTTTATTGGGTGAAATAAGCTTTTTATTATTAAATAAAGGTATAGAAAACTCTGGGTGTTGGGTGTTTTTTGGGGGGTCGGTGACTTTATACGGAGGAACGAACGTCACTTTATAACATAGAAGACAAACAAATATAATATACAAATATAAATACAAATATTAATATAATTCTGACAAAAAGTCCAACGTTATCTACAGATTTGGGTATTCTGGCAGGAGGATTCCTCATTTTTGAGAATAGGAGGAGGAGGAAAGTGATGGTGGGGCAACAACACACAGCTCCCGGATTGATCAGAACACTACAGCTCTGCTTCATTGGGAGTAGTCCCCTGCACCCCAACCCCCATGTTTCTTTTTTTCCCCTATATATTGCAACTTATTCCTTCTACATATATACCTACAAACGCCAAAAGCGTAACACATTGTAACCCCGACACCAAATAAAGTACAAATCGATGTATGAAAATATATATTTTCTATTAATAAAAGAACATGATTCTAAAAATGTACATAATAGATGGAATAAAATAAATATATATCAATATATGTTAAAAAATGTGGCTGCGAATAATGGCTACAGGTACGGTATTTATATAATAGTGACCCAATAGAAAAGGAATAACACACCTGTCCAAATAGTAAGCTGCTGGGTCGGAAGTGACGTTGGACACCGCAGCACTCGTGTGATGGAGCACGCAACGCGCATTCACATTATAGAGCGTGTGCGGCCACGAAAACATGGCCACAGTCACTCATACTGCGCATGCGTGCACGAAAAAAATCTAGGGGGAAAGACAAGCTTCCCCAAAATGGCCGCAGATCGCTGCTAATAGGGGGATATACAAAATAAGCTGAACATCGGACCCAGGGCTAAATAATACAAAGAATGAAAATATAAAGTAGGAGAACTGATTGTGGACTGTGAAGGCAATAACATGGCTATAAATAATGCATAAACATTTGAGATAATAGCGATAATGATAATAATAATAATCCAGGGGCAAATGAAAGCATAAAAAAATGACAAGGATGTGATCACATGCATAATGGTAAAAAAAAATAATAGTGCATGCAACATATACAAAAATGAGAAAAATATGTTTGTAAAAAAATCTATTTATAGAAGTGTATAAATGAATATTGATTAGTGTGCAGGAATGATGTATAGTAAAACCAAATGGATAGGAGCAGTGTGCAAGAATATATAGAGCAATACAATACATACATATACAAAAGATATAAAAAGTGCAGAGATTTATTGCGTATGGTACAATGCATATAATTATATATATATATATATATATATATATATATATATATATATATATATATAGAAACCAAAAACAGGCGCAGCACTCCAAAAAATAGTGTGATTTAATATCTCATGTCAGCATTACAACGTTTCAACTCCTCCTGGAGCCATTTTCAAGCATAGTGATATACAAACACCACAGGGCTTTTATGCCCCAAACAATTAATTAGTGCAAAGCAATTCATAAAGTGCCAATCATATAAATATCATATAAAAATATAAACAGTGCATTACATAATTATATAGCACATAGTGCATCAGTGTAAATGGAGTGCTATGGTGCATATAGTGCATAAAAATATACAAAAAGTTAAAATACAGCTTGAAAATACATCTCAAGATATGATTGCATATAATCATGTAATCATAAACACCTGTGTATATAATGAACATCATAAAATAGTACATACTGCATAGTGAGGAGGAAACATCCACCTGCTCCATACAATGGCGCCGCGAGCGTGGGCTCCTAGCTACTGCGTCTGCGCAAACAGGCTGTGAATACTTCCGCATACACACTCGCGGTCATGTGACTCACCCGCTCACGTGATCCGCTACCCCGGCAACGGCCATCGCTGTCTGCGAGGCAGTATACAGAGGCGGCCGGAGCACGATCGCAGGCGACAATCCAGACCGCGAGATGTGTATATGTAGAAATGAAGAAAACAAGAACACAGGTATCAGCAAAGAAGAGGGCATGAACAGGACCGTGGATTCAGATGCCAGAACAAGGGGGTTACACGGCGCATAACAGAATAAAAGAAGATTAAGAGCAAAAAGCACGAAAAAACAAATAATAAAAAAATAAAAATAAAAATAATAATAAAAATAAAAAAATAATAAAAATAAAAATATAATCCATAAAGCATTGTTTCTTTTTTTGTTTCTTTTTTTACAATAGTGTTTTCATTGTTTTTATAGAATCTTAGTAGGGTTACACCTTGTTGGGCCAGGGATAGATAACTGGCTTAACCCCTAATAGGGCCAAGGAGTCATCCAAAGGGGGGACGCCTGTGTTCAGGACCGTCAAGCCCTCACCCCACTGGATTCACCCCACCTGGGCTATATTCAAGGGCGCCCGCTTATTCAGCAGCGCTGAACCCTAGGCGTACTGCCTAGTGTAGTTCCAAATAAAAAGAACAGAACATAATTAAAAAATAAATAAATAAATAAATAAAAATATATGCAAAACAATATATTCTTTTTTTCATATAAAAAAAAATATAAAAAAATAAATATAAAGACAGAAATGGAAAAAATAAAAATTTTTGAAAAATACCCAGAAAGATGTACTGTGCGCATATATACCCCACATGATGGAATCCACCAACCACGGTCCAATTAATACCACAACAGTGCTTAATCTGTGTAACTTTATTTAATTCATCAGATAGTAATAATACAAAAAAATTATAATTTAAAGATATTGTAGAAATTTATCTTAGTTCACATATGTTGGAGTAGGTGATGTCTCCTCCTACGGTTGAAGAAATCTAAAAAATAAAATAAAAAAACATATTATTAGAATTATGACATTGTATTTGTATATCACATTACATATGTATAGAGGAGGTAAGTATAACAATGGATAAATGGAATTCAGGGGCTATTTATAAGCCACCTCTGTGTGTAAGTTTTCTACATAATATTGAAATCCGCATTAAGACCATAGGGACGTAGTGTTTTGAGTTTATGTATCCACCATAATTCACGTCGTTTCAAGATAGCTAATCTATCACCCCCTCTCACAGGATGTGGTATATGATCAATTGCCATAAAACGTAGGTCCTTCTCCAAGTGGCCAAGCTCAGTGAAGTGCTTGGACACCGGGAGATCTAACCGACGTTTACGTATGCTAAACCTATGGTTATTAATTCTAGTTTTCAAATTCAAAGTAGTTTGCCCCACGTAGACCAAATTACATGGGCAGGTCAGAATATAAATTACCCAGGTTGAGTCACACGTGAGGTAAAATTTAAGAGGATATTCCACCCTGGTCTCTGGATGTCTAAAGCTAGATCCCTTTATCATAAATTTACAATCCACACATGCTAGACATGGAAAAGAGCCAAAATTACGTATACTGAGTACAGTCTGTCTAAGGGTTTGGGGTGGGTCAATAGTAGATTTTACCAGTTTATCCCTCAAATTTCTTGATCTTTTATAGGACATCAAGGGAAATGTGGAAAACTCCTCAATTCCCTTGAAACTTTTTTGTAATATGGTCCAGTGTTTGTTAATAACACCCGCAATTTTACCACTATGGTTATTATACACTGATGTGAAAGGAATTCTTCTTGTTTTTTGTGTCTTACTAACTTTCGTCAAAGTAGATTGTCTGTCAAGAGTCTGTAATTTATTTCGCTGTCTATCAACTATGTCTTTTGGATACCCTCTCTCCAAAAAATTGGAAGAGATGGTGTCCAAAGTAGAGTCCAGAGTTAATTCGTCACTTACTATTCGTTTTGCTCTAAGTAACTGGCTGTACGGGAGTGATTCGATCATCCGTCTAGGGTGACAACTCTTGAAATGCAATAGCGTATTTTTGTCTGTTGGTTTAGTGTACAAAGACGTAAAAATCTGTCCATTCTTTTTGCCCACCCAGACATCAAGAAAACTGATGCCCTCTAGGGAGGAAGTCATAGTAAATTCAATGTTGGGGTCAATAGAATTTAGAAATTGGTGGAATAGATTTAATTCATCCATAGAACCATTCCACAGGAGGAAGATGTCATCAATATATCGCCACCATGCCAGACAATGTCTGGCATGGTGGGACGGGTAGATGACATCCTCCTCCATTGTGGCAACATACAAGTTGGCATACATGGGCGCGACATTCGTCCCCATAGCGGTCCCGACTAATTGTAAATAAAATTTTTCTTCAAACATAAAGTAATTATTGGTGAGTATAAGTTCTAATAAATCTAACATAAACTGTCGGGCCGCTATGGGGAATTCGGATGTCGCTAATACTCTAGAAATTGCCATTAAACCTCGTTCATGACTAATCGAGGTGTACAGACTCGTGATATCAAATGACACCAAGATGGTGTCTTCTCGAGTCTGTACATCTTGGATCTTATTTAGAAAATCGGTAGTGTCTTGTATATAGGACTGAGTCCTAAAAACAAAAGGTCTAAGAACCCTATCGAGAAAAATGGAAGCATTACTGAGGAGTGAATTACGCCCAGAAACTATAGGGCGGCCTGGTGGATTAACCAAAGATTTGTGTATTTTGGGGAGAACATAAATGACAGGTGTAACCGGATTCTTAACTACAAGAAATTCTCTAAGGCTCTCATCAATGATGCCTTCCACAAATGCTTGTTCTACAATAGATGTAAGTTTCCCCAATATAACTTTTTTAGGATCAAACTCTAATACCCTATAGGTCCGTACATCTAATAATTGTCGATATACCTCTTTCTTGTAATCTGCTAGGTCCATAACCACGACCCCACCCCCTTTGTCAGCGGGTTTAATGGTGAGGCCTTGGTTATGGACGAGCAGATCAATGGCTTCTTTCTCCTTTAAGGAGAGATTATGCTGCACATTACCAGTTTGTAAAATTTTTTCTTTCAGTAACTCCATATCGTTCCGTACTAGTGTGATAAATGTCTCCAATGGATGGGAAACAAGTGCTGGGTTAAAAAAACTTTTGTTATATAAATCAAACTTCTTAAGTTGTAACAAACCACCAGCTACTTGTTCTCCATGCATTGTCTCCCCACTATTTCTTACATCATTAAACCAAATTTTTAATTTAATACGTCTGAAAAAATCCTGTAAATCACACTCCAGTTCAAACCAATTAACAGGAGATATAGGACAAAACGACAACCCTTTAGCTAATAAAGCCAATTCGCCATCAGAGAGTACATGGGAAGATATATTTACCACAGTCTGAGTATCTTTCAGGTCTTTCTCTTGCTGTCCTGGAATAGGGCAGGTGTTAATTTCCCTTGTTTCTGTCTTCTGGTTCTTCCTTGACCGATGTCTTTTTCGACCACCTCTTCTGGTGGGTTTCTTGTAATGTTCACAGATAGACCCTCTCCTAAAAAATCTTTGGAAGGAGCAGGGTTATTTGTAACATTCCTAGAAAAAGATTTATTAGATTTACCCCGACGGGGAGAAAAAAACTGACTGTCCGTATTATTGGACCACTGTTGATTCCACGTGTAGACTCTGCCTTTAGTATAGTCCATCTGATCACGATACCATTTCCTTTTCTTTACATCCATTACTTCACTTTTAAATTTATCCATGATTTTCTTATTGCCCTCCATATATGTGGAGTATTCCTCTCCAGACAACATTTTAGCCAAACTGTGTTCCAATTCAGTGACTCTTGTTTGTACACCAATCAACTCATTCTGAAGATGATCCAAATTCAAAAGAATAATATCAAAAGCATATCTATCCGAAATCTCCTCAAACCTCTTCTTAAACTCTGCACTTTCTGTGTATACTGTAGGTCGCAACCGTGACCTCATTCCTCTAGGGATACGTTTGCTCTTATAATATTCTCCCAAAGTGGTAAGATGTAGTTCCATATTAATAAACCGCTTAGACTCATACTCAAAACTTCTTTTAACATCAATGATAGTAGGTGTAGCTAAAAAGGTGGCGTCCCCTTACCACTTTGGGAGAATATTATAAGAGCAAACGTATCCCTAGAGGAATGAGGTCACGGTTGCGACCTACAGTATACACAGAAAGTGCAGAGTTTAAGAAGAGGTTTGAGGAGATTTCGGATAGATATGCTTTTGATATTATTCTTTTGAATTTGGATCATCTTCAGAATGAGTTGATTGGTGTACAAACAAGAGTCACTGAATTGGAACACAGTTTGGCTAAAATGTTGTCTGGAGAGGAATACTCCACATATATGGAGGGCAATAAGAAAATCATGGATAAATTTAAAAGTGAAGTAATGGATGTAAAGAAAAGGAAATGGTATCGTGATCAGATGGACTATACTAAAGGCAGAGTCTACACGTGGAATCAACAGTGGTCCAATAATACGGACAGTCAGTTTTTTTCTCCCCGTCGGGGTAAATCTAATAAATCTTTTTCTAGGAATGTTACAAATAACCCTGCTCCTTCCAAAGATTTTTTAGGAGAGGGTCTATCTGTGAACATTACAAGAAACCCACCAGAAGAGGTGGTCGAAAAAGACATCGGTCAAGGAAGAACCAGAAGACAGAAACAAGGGAAATTAACACCTGCCCTATTCCAGGACAGCAAGAGAAAGACCTGAAAGATACTCAGACTGTGGTAAATATATCTTCCCATGTACTCTCTGATGGCGAATTGGCTTTATTAGCTAAAGGGTTGTCGTTTTGTCCTATATCTCCTGTTAATTGGTTTGAACTGGAGTGTGATTTACAGGATTTTTTCAGACGTATTAAATTAAAAATTTGGTTTAATGATGTAAGAAATAGTGGGGAGACAATGCATGGAGAACAAGTAGCTGGTGGTTTGTTACAACTTAAGAAGTTTGATTTATATAACAAAAGTTTTTTTAACCCAGCACTTGTTTCCCATCCATTGGAGACATTTATCACACTAGTACGGAACGATATGGAGTTACTGAAAGAAAAAATTTTACAAACTGGTAATGTGCAGCATAATCTCTCCTTAAAGGAGAAAGAAGCCATTGATCTGCTCGTCCATAACCAAGGCCTCACCATTAAACCCGCTGACAAAGGGGGTGGGGTCGTGGTTATGGACCTAGCAGATTACAAGAAAGAGGTATATCGACAATTATTAGATGTACGGACCTATAGGGTATTAGAGTTTGATCCTAAAAAAGTTATATTGGGGAAACTTACATCTATTGTAGAACAAGCATTTGTGGAAGGCATCATTGATGAGAGCCTTAGAGAATTTCTTGTAGTTAAGAATCCGGTTACACCTGTCATTTATGTTCTCCCCAAAATACACAAATCTTTGGTTAATCCACCAGGCCGCCCTATAGTTTCTGGGCGTAATTCACTCCTCAGTAATGCTTCCATTTTTCTCGATAGGGTTCTTAGACCTTTTGTTTTTAGGACTCAGTCCTATATACAAGACACTACCGATTTTCTAAATAAGATCCAAGATGTACAGACTCGAGAAGACACCATCTTGGTGTCATTTGATATCACGAGTCTGTACACCTCGATTAGTCATGAACGAGGTTTAATGGCAATTTCTAGAGTATTAGCGACATCCGAATTCCCCATAGCGGCCCGACAGTTTATGTTAGATTTATTAGAACTTATACTCACCAATAATTACTTTATGTTTGAAGAAAAATTTTATTTACAATTAGTCGGGACCGCTATGGGGACGAATGTCGCGCCCATGTATGCCAACTTGTATGTTGCCACAATGGAGGAGGATGTCATCTACCCGTCCCACCATGCCAGACATTGTCTGGCATGGTGGCGATATATTGATGACATCTTCCTCCTGTGGAATGGTTCTATGGATGAATTAAATCTATTCCACCAATTTCTAAATTCTATTGACCCCAACATTGAATTTACTATGACTTCCTCCCTAGAGGGCATCAGTTTTCTTGATGTCTGGGTGGGCAAAAAGAATGGACAGATTTTTACGTCTTTGTACACTAAACCAACAGACAAAAATACGCTATTGCATTTCAAGAGTTGTCACCCTAGACGGATGATCGAATCACTCCCGTACAGCCAGTTACTTAGAGCAAAACGAATAGTAAGTGACGAATTAACTCTGGACTCTACTTTGGACACCATCTCTTCCAATTTTTTGGAGAGAGGGTATCCAAAAGACATAGTTGATAGACAGCGAAATAAATTACAGACTCTTGACAGACAATCTACTTTGACGAAAGTTAGTAAGACACAAAAAACAAGAAGAATTCCTTTCACATCAGTGTATAATAACCATAGTGGTAAAATTGCGGGTGTTATTAACAAACACTGGACCATATTACAAAAAAGTTTCAAGGGAATTGAGGAGTTTTCCACATTTCCCTTGATGTCCTATAAAAGATCAAGAAATTTGAGGGATAAACTGGTAAAATCTACTATTGACCCACCCCAAACCCTTAGACAGACTGTACTCAGTATACGTAATTTTGGCTCTTTTCCATGTCTAGCATGTGTGGATTGTAAATTTATGATAAAGGGATCTAGCTTTAGACATCCAGAGACCAGGGTGGAATATCCTCTTAAATTTTACCTCACGTGTGACTCAACCTGGGTAATTTATATTCTGACCTGCCCATGTAATTTGGTCTACGTGGGGCAAACTACTTTGAATTTGAAAACTAGAATTAATAACCATAGGTTTAGCATACGTAAACGTCGGTTAGATCTCCCGGTGTCCAAGCACTTCACTGAGCTTGGCCACTTGGAGAAGGACCTACGTTTTATGGCAATTGATCATATACCACATCCTGTGAGAGGGGGTGATGGATTAGCTATCTTGAAACGACGTGAATTATGGTGGATACATAAACTCAAAACACTACGTCCCTATGGTCTTAATGCGGATTTCAATATTATGTAGAAAACTTACACACAGAGGTGGCTTATAAATAGCCCCTGAATTCCATTTATCCATTGTTATACTTACCTCCTCTATACATATGTAATGTGATATACAAATACAATGTCATAATTCTAATAATATGTTTTTTTATTTTATTTTTTAGATTTCTTCAACCGTAGGAGGAGACATCACCTACTCCAACATATGTGAACTAAGATAAATTTCTACAATATCTTTAAATTATAATTTTTTTGTATTATTACTATCTGATGAATTAAATAAAGTTACACAGATTAAGCACTGTTGTGGTATTAATTGGACCGTGGTTGGTGGATTCCATCATGTGGGGTATATATGCGCACAGTACATCTTTCTGGGTATTTTTCAAAAATTTTTATTTTTTCCATTTCTGTCTTTATATTTATTTTTTTATATTTTTTTTATATGAAAAAAAGAATATATTGTTTTGCATATATTTTTATTTATTTATTTATTTATTTTTTAATTATGTTCTGTTCTTTTTATTTGGAACTACACTAGGCAGTACGCCTAGGGTTCAGCGCTGCTGAATAAGCGGGCGCCCTTGAATATAGCCCAGGTGGGGTGAATCCAGTGGGGTGAGGGCTTGACGGTCCTGAACACAGGCGTCCCCCCTTTGATGGATGACTCCTTGGCCCTATTAGGGGTTAAGCCAGTTATCTATCCCTGGCCCAACAAGGTGTAACCCTACTAAGATTCTATAAAAACAATGAAAACACTATTGTAAAAAAAGAAACAAAAAAAGAAACAATGCTTTATGGATTATATTTTTATTTTTATTATTTTTTTATTTTTATTATTATTTTTATTTTTATTTTTCTTTTTTTATTATTTGTTTTTTCGTGCTTTTTGCTCTTAATCTTCTTTTATTCTGTTATGCGCCGTGTAACCCCCTTGTTCTGGCATCTGAATCCACGGTCCTGTTCATGCCCTCTTCTTTGCTGATACCTGTGTTCTTGTTTTCTTCATTTCTACATATACACATCTCGCGGTCTGGATTGTCGCCTGCGATCGTGCTCCGGCCGCCTCTGTATACTGCCTCGCAGACAGCGATGGCCGTTGCCGGGGTAGCGGATCACGTGAGCGGGTGAGTCACATGACCGCGAGTGTGTATGCGGAAGTATTCACAGCCTGTTTGCGCAGACGCAGTAGCTAGGAGCCCACGCTCGCGGCGCCATTGTATGGAGCAGGTGGATGTTTCCTCCTCACTATGCAGTATGTACTATTTTATGATGTTCATTATATACACAGGTGTTTATGATTACATGATTATATGCAATCATATCTTGAGATGTATTTTCAAGCTGTATTTTAACTTTTTGTATATTTTTATGCACTATATGCACCATAGCACTCCATTTACACTGATGCACTATGTGCTATATAATTATGTAATGCACTGTTTATATTTTTATATGATATTTATATGATTGGCACTTTATGAATTGCTTTGCACTAATTAATTGTTTGGGGCATAAAAGCCCTGTGGTGTTTGTATATCACTATGCTTGAAAATGGCTCCAGGAGGAGTTGAAACGTTGTAATGCTGACATGAGATATTAAATCACACTATTTTTTGGAGTGCTGCGCCTGTTTTTGGTTTCTGTCTATGGAGGACCTTGATCGAGTCTTTTTTTTGGACGCTGGCACCACCATTGTTTGCTGGACTGGATAAGTAGTGCTGCATTATTTTGGGACTATATATATATATATATATATATATATATATATATATATACAGGGGTGTGGAAATAAAAAAAAACTACTTGTCCAAGGGACTAAAGGGGAACACAATCTACTTGTCCCTCAAGAAAATCCACTTGTCCTGGTAGATGAAATAATTTCAACCAAAATAGTACGATCCCTCCCACTAGACCACCAGGGATGGATATAAGATCCCTTTAGACACTGCTGTCAACTTAGACAGCGGTGATCTAATGGTTTAATAGCGGCCACGGCGATCGCAGCATGCCAGGCTATTAGCGGCGGGAGAGCTGTAGCCCCCCCCCCCATCGGACCCCTATAACTACAATTTTTCCATATACAGGGATGTATGAGGGTTATCTTATGTGCCGTGATCTGTAGTTTTTATCGGAACCATTTATTATCAGAACTTTTATTAGGAAAGGGACTTATTCACATATATACGCACTTTTTAAAATATTTTAATCACAATTTTTCAGTCTTCATAGGGACTTATACACGGAGTCTTTTGATTGGATAACAGTGAACACCGCTGTGTTATGGCGCTGGGGGGGGGGGGGGGGGGGGTTCTGCTTCTCCAGTTTGTGTGGTGCATTTTATTTACTCTAATTTATGTGTCAGAAAATGCTGGAAGTTGCATTTAGTTACTAGATAACTACAACACCCAGCATGCCCTGATGCAGCCTATGGTTGTGTGGGTGTTGAAGCATGTTGCACTGTATAGTAGTACAGTTAAAGTTATTGTGTAACATGCTGGGAGTTGTAGTTTTGTTCCGTGTCAGCTGCAGAGCCATAGGCTGTGTCAAGGAATACTGGGAATTGCAGTTAGTAACTATAACACCCAGCATGCCCTGATACAGTCTATGGCTCTGCAGCTGACCCGAACCAAAACTACAACTCTCAGCATGTTACACTTTATAGTTCTACAGTTTAGGTTATGGTGTAACATGCTGGGAGTTGTAGTTTTGGTTTGGGCGTGTTTGCGTGCATCCGTGGGGCTCTTGGTCAGCGGGCGAGTATGAAGGGGGTGGGATTCTGGGGGTGCCAATTTAGTGCGGGTGGCCAGAAACCACTAAAAATACATTTTAAAAAATTTGCACAACTGGCAGCAGCACTTGTCAGTCCGCCCCTGTACAAAACATACATGCGTACACACATCATACATACATATATACATATACCGACCACAGCCCCCTATATCATACATTACATACATACATCATACATACAGACACATCATACATACACACATACATACACATATCATACATACACATATACACACCGGCCACTGCCCCCTATATCATACATTACATACATCACACATACAGACACATCATACATACATACACCCGCCGCTGCCCCCATCATACATTACATACACACACACACACACATATCATACACAGATCACACATACACTCAAACCATACATATACACCATACATATGAACACATCATACATACACCCGCTGCTGCCCCCATCATACATTACATACACACATACACAGACATCATACACACATGATATATACACAGACATCATACACACATGATATATACACAGACATCATACACACATGATATATACACAGACATCATACACACATCATATATACACAGACATCATACACACATATCATACACACATCATATATACACAGACATCATACACACATCATATATACACAGACATACACACATCATATATACACATCATACACACATCACATATACACAGACATCATACACACATCATATATACACAGACATCATACACACATCATATATACACAGACATCATACACACATCATATATACACAGACATCATACACACATCATATATACACAGACATCATACACACATCATATATACACAGACATCATACACACATCATATATACACAGACATCATACACACATCATATATACACAGACATCATACACACATCATATATACACAGACATCATACACACATCACATATACACAGACATCATACACACATCACATATACACAGACATCATACACACATCATATATACACAGACATCATACACACATCATATATACACAGACATCATACACACATCATATATACACAGACATCATACACACATCACATATACACAGACATCATACACACATCACATATACACAGACATCATACACACATCACATATACACAGACATCATACACACATCATATATACACAGACATCATACACACATCATATACACACAGACATCATACCATAGGCGTGCGCACAGGGTGTGCGGGGTGTGCCCAGGCACACCCTAATCACCGCGGCCGCGGAGCAAAAGGGGCACATGTAATTCCTGGGGGCCCAAAAGCAGCTCTCCCCTTTTGCCCCATAAAGCTGATAAAGGCTGGCGGGCCAGGCCAAAATGTTAGTAGGAGGGGGCCGGGGGGGGGGCGGTTTTGCGCCGCACGCTACCTTTTTATGTTCGCCGCCGCCACTCATTCCCAGGCAGCCAGTACCGCAATGGCTGTCTGGGAGATGGTCACGTGAGGTGACGTGTGGCGCAACGTCACGGGCGGCATCATAGAGAGGAGCGGAGCAGAGAGAGTCTCCCGCTCCTC